>NC_088922.1:47017500-47062500 GCF_038396675.1 Hydra vulgaris
CTTTCTATCAGAAAACGATTGAACAGTTTTAAGTCTTTTTAGGTTATCATATATTTTACTGCGAGTAAATCCTTTCGTTTCAAAATGATTTACGATTTATTTTTTTTATATATATTATGTTTATTTACAAAAAGCATTTTTATTCGCTTTTGATAAGATTCCCGTTCAGCTGCATTTAACCTCATTTTAAATAATTGTGTTTCAAATAATAAAGCTTATATTTTATAGAACGTTTATGCCTACGCATAAAACCACAAAAGCTAATTATTATGCTCAATTAATGAAATTAGGATTTGTCCAATAACTTCCGCATCACCCGTTATTTTTACGAAACAAGAAAAGCTTGTTTCGTTTCGTGCCGTATTATTACGAATCAAGAAAGTTTTGTATCGTCTCGTATTGTTATTTACGAACCAAAATAACCTTGTTTTGTTTCGTATCGGCTTTTACAAAACATTTCATAATTCCCATGCACCAAACAGATATTTCACGATTTCCACACCCCCAAGCAATAGATGAACTTTAACATTCAAGCAGAATAAATGCGCATTTAATACTTACTAACTAAACGTTTCGTAAACTAAAAATTATATTAACAAAGAAATCCAATAGTATCATTTTCATAAGGTTTGGCGCATCTGAGAAAATTTGCAAACATTATAATTAAATTAAAAACGATAACAAAAAAGTTGTCAACTGTAAATAGGTTTTAATGTAATAATTTGTTAACTTTTAGTTCATCTAAACATAAAATATATAGTTATATGTAAATAAACTCGCATTAAGAGTTTTCAATCTTTAATTTAATGAAATATTTCAAAATCTATTACATAAAGGTGACATTACTTTGCCATTATTAGCACAGTTGGCAAGAAACGTGGTCTGCATTCCAGCTGCTTCAGGCTTTAGTGAGAGCGTGTTCAACGCCAGCAGTCGAACTATTTGTGATAATCCTAAACCCAAAACAAATTCTTCAACAAAGCAAAAAACGTTGTTGTTTAAAACAATACACGTTTCATCAACGACATTGTGCTCTTCTTCCTAACCTTCAACACCAACATCTTCAAAAGTCGAAAGAAATAAGGCAGGAAACTCCTGAACGATTATCCGAAAGTCATACTCAGCTTATACTAATACCAAGATTTTCAGGTACTCCTATGAAAACGGGAAAGTTTTCCAAGAGTAAAGTTAGAAAATACCGATAACAGACAACTTGATTAAATCTATCTGTATTTTTCACAAAACAAAAAAACTTTGTGTTTTTTTGCGAAATTAAATAATAATTGTTTCTTATCGTACCGGTTTTATTAAAATAATATTTTCTCTCATTTTGTCATGTTTCGTCTTGTACTATTTTGAGAGGCAAATGCCTAATATACATATATATATATATATATATATATATATATATATATATATATATATATATATATATATATATAAATAAATAAATAAATATATATATTTATATACATATATATATATGTATATATATATATATATATACATATATATATATATATATATATATATATATATATATATATATATATATATATATATACATATATATATATATATATATATGTATATATATATATATATATATATATATATATATATATATATATATATTTATATATACATATATATATATATATATATATATATATATATATATATATATGTATATATATATATATATATATATATAATTATATATTTATATATATGTATATATATTATATATATATCAGTATATATATTATATATATATAAGTATATATATATATATATATATATATATATATACATATATACATATATATAAATAATATATATATATATAAGTATATATACATATATATATATATATATATATATATATATATATATATATATATATATATATATATATATATATATATATATATATATATTTATATATATATACAGCTATGCTCAAATGTATGGAGCACCTTTTTGTTTAAATATATTTGTGTTTAAAAAATGAGATATACATGATGAATTTTTTTTTAAATGGTATTTTATTTGTTTTTTACGTTTAAGCATTAGTAAATCATTTAATGCATGTTGAATTTGCTTGTCTGGGCATGATTAGACTTGTCTTAACTTGTCTACATACTCACTTAGTATAAAGTCTGTCGAATTAAGATATTCATTTCATTCTTATCTTAAACGTAACTATTGTCAGCCGCTCATTATCTATTGTTTAAAAGTAGTGATTTTTTTTATCGTTCTTTATTTATTTTCATTATGAGTAAAACACGCGAACTTTCTGTGAGTGAAAGAAGCCAAATTGTGATACTCCATAAACAAGGACATTCCCAAGTGGAAATTTCAAAAATTATGAAATGCTCAAGGAAAGCAGTGCAAAATGCTATAAATAGATTTAGTGAAACTGGTTCATACGAAAATAGACCAAAAACGGGAAGAAAACGTATACTTTCTCCTAGAAACCATCGTTTCCTCAACCGGATTTCACTTCGAAATCGGACCAAATCTTCTAAAGACTTGGTTAGCAATCTGTGGGAGCACAGAAAAATTTAAATTTCTGCTCTAAGTGTTAGAAGATACTTAAAAGAAGGTAATTTACATGGAAGAAGGGCTCGCCGAAAACCATTGCTGACTGAGCACCATAAGAAACTTCGTTTAGAATGGGCTAAACAGCACCAAAATTGGTCATCAGAAGATTGGGCCAAAATTATTTGGTCAGACGAATCAAATATAGAGGTAAGGCATCATTATGACTTACGGTGTAACCAAAAAATAAAAATAAAATATCATTTCGAAATTATTCCTTTAAGTACCTAAAATTTTACATGTTGAAATTTATAATATCAAATTTTTATTCCTTTACTTTTTTGACCTAGATTTTCGGGCAACCTGGAGGCACCTTTGTAAGACGACGACCAGGCGAAGCATTTGAGCCGGAATGTATCATCCCTACAGTCAAATTTGGCGGTGGTGGCACAATGATCTGGGGTTGCATGGCCTCCAGTGGCTTAGGTGAAATATTTTTATGTGAGGGTAGGATGAATGCAGAGCGCTACATTACCATGCTAAATGAAGTTTTGGAGCCATCAATATTGAAATTATTTGACGAAGATGTCCCTCAATATTATTTTCAACAAGATAACGCTCCTTGCCACAAGGCAAAAAAAAGTTTGGACTGGTTTTCAACAAATGAAGTTCCCCTCATTACGTGGCCCCCCCAGTCTCCAGATTTGTCACCCATAGAAAATTTGTGGTCTATTTTGAAGAGGAAGTTGTCAATTTACAGATGTAAATCCAAAGAAGAATTTAAAGCGAAAATTCTGGATGAATGGGAAAAAACACCAGCGAATGTATGTAAGGATCTTGTGGACAGCATGCCCAAAAGACTACGTGCGGTGATCAAGGCAAAGGGAGGTGCTACAAAATATTAATTATATTAAATAATATTGTTGAATTGAAATAATTTGTATCAAATAAACACATTCACATTTACTATTTGTTCATTACTTTTGAATTTTAAATAAAATATAGGGGTGCTCCATACATTTGAGCATAGCTGTATGTATATATATATATATATATATATATATATATATATATATATATATATATATATATATATATATATACATATATATATATATGTATATATATATGTATATGTATATATATATATGTATTTATATATTTATATATATATAAATCTATATATATATATACATATATATATATATATATATATATATATATATATATATATATATACATATATATATATATATATACATATATATATATATATATATACATATATATATATATATATATATATATATATATATATATATATATATACATATATATATATATATATATATATATATATTTATACATATATATATATGTATATATAATATATATATATATATATATATATATATATATATATATATATATACATATATATATATACATATATATATATATATATATATATATATATGTATATATATATATATATATATATATATATATATATATATATATATATACACACGTCAAATTATACACAATATAAATATAAAATTTTATTTATTTAATAGTTTTGCGTAATTTATTTATCAGTAACTAAAGAAATGTTACCAGTTTATTATAAGGATTACAAGCATGTGATAATTTATTGCAAGCACTTTTTAAAACGTTGAATTAAATATCGAATATAAAAATAGGGGTTATTTTTTTTTTTCCTTTGATTCTAAAAATTACATTTTGTATCTTATGCGATTAGGAGAGATATTGTGCGAGTAATAACATATTTAAAATATGTTATATAACTCTTAATACAAAATATGTATGTGATACCTGTCAAAATTTAAAACTATCAGTAAAGTTTTATTTTCCTACATCTCATATTAAAACGAGAAATCGTGTAAAGAAAGAGGTTTTCAAAGAAGTCATTTTTAACTACAATGGAAAAGGCTCCAGAATCGTTTAAAAGTTTGCTTATTTTCAACTGTAATATTATTTTGTTTTTTCTTTAAATTTTAAACATTTAAACTAGGTTTTGCAAAATTTGCAATAGGTAAACCTCTTGGAACTCTTACTAGATACCCGGCGGGCATACCATTATGGACCCCAGAGGAAAACCGTGGCCAAGATCTGGCAGTTTCCCGATGGGTTTTCCATATAGGTCCCAGTTGCAAACCCAAACGGACCATTTACGATTTTAAAGTACGGGATTTGACTGGGACCCATAAGGGTTACCCGGCGGGCATATCTAAATAGGAAACTGTATAAACCCATATGGAAAATGCTGCAAAGATCCGGCGGGATACCGTTGGTCTACCTATATGGAACCCAGTTGACGACCCGTATGGGCCTCGTACAGTACCCGTATGTCAATGTTGGCTGGGAGTTACTTTTTTTTAGTTCTATATATTTTGAATTTTAATTCATTACAAATTAAATAAAAAATTTATAATTTATTAATTCTTAGTACTTGAATTTTTTTTAGTCCTTTTTTTTTTCACGAACAGGTTTTATTCAATAAGTGGTTTGAATTCTGGGGACCGCTAGTTCAAATACCAAATTTTCTTTAGATTTCACACCAGTTGCTTCATATTATTTTAACTAATTGGTAAAGGCTCTGATTTTTAGTTTAGGTGATGATTGTTTTTCAGTTAAAGTTTCTTAAATTTTGGTAAAAAAGGATGGCGATGGTGATGATACACCATATATGTTTATGGCGCAATTAATCAAATTTTGTCAGAGACTATTTTCTTTTGTTGCAAGTACTCGATCAAACAGTCTTGCAACAGAAACTTACATGTCTTTTTTCGAAGCATGAAAAAATGTGTGGTTTTTATTTTAAAAAAATGATATCGCATCATAATTTTTTTACGATTTTTTATCTGGATAGAATCGTCTCCGGAAATTTATAACTGATGTCAGTTTCTAAAGTCTCAAGTTTGCTAACTTATGTTTCCATTAGAATGTCACACTACAATTGCTTTGTTTTTCAAAGCAAACTGCAGCAGGACTTGCTTTACATAAATTAGACAGCGATTTCAACAAATCAAACTCAAATTTATTAAATAAATTTCATCCGTTTAGTTCCTTCCGTATTTTTTTTTTGCTCCTAAGCTGTAAATAAAAACACATCAAAAATTTTTTTATCATAACAAAACGCTGTTTTATCAAGTGTGATTGTCGAACAGCATTCCTTTGTCACGTAAAGATACGCAGATTTTCTGTATGTTGCTATTAAAACTTCATATCAAAAAAAATAAAAACTTTCAAGAACTTAAATAGAAGTCAAAGTTTTTTACAATATATTTTTCTTATTCAGTCTTTTTCTGTTAGCAATTAATGAGCAATTCTCCTTCAGTCTCTCCAACAAATCCTGTTTCTCCTTCAAAATCCAATTCAGTCTCTTTGTAGTCCAAAATTTTGTGAAATTTTGTGGTTCAAAATTTTTTATCATAACAAAACAGTGTTTTTGTTATGATAAAAAATTTTTTGATGTGTTTTTATAGACAGAAAAGAAAAAAATTAAATAAATAATACTGGCAGATCTAATGCCGAAAAATAGTTATGTTACCCAGTTTCAGCATCCACTAACTGACATCCGAAGTTTTAATTCCAATATATCAATATCTAAACCAAATTCTTTTATATTTTCTTTTATGCAAAATGTTCAAATGTTTTAACAGAACATGCAGATGGCGAATTCACCTTTCATAAGTAAAACGTGAAGTTGTGGTAAACATATTAATTATTGTGTTTTCTCCCTCTATTGCAACACTATTCGTTACCTGTTAAACATCAGATATTTCTTTCGATTTTGTTTAAATTAAATAACTTAGACTTGAATTAAGTGATGGTTAATTATATTTACCTTAAAAATAAACTTACTTAATATTTTTACTTTTTATTTTTGTTTGTTTTTAAAAATAAATTGTAATATCATAAAATTCTCTGCCATATTCGACGTCACAAAAAGTTGTCTTTGAAAAAAAAATTCTTTATAAATGACACTTCGTTTTTAAAACACCAACTTGATAATTGTAATAGTAACATAAAAAAAGAAGAATTTAGTCATTTTACCAGTAAAAGAATAACTTTTTCATTAAAAATTTTTGGAGCTTCGTCAATGTTTCTCAATTTTTCTGTAACTTCAAAATTCCGTAAGACTGAGAAAAATCCAACATGACGGAGTTTCAAATGGATCCTTTACATACCAGCCTAAATCAAGAAGTTACAAAGCATCTTTTCAGCAATCACAATGAAACTAACGAGAGTCTCCGTCAGCTGTAAGCTAGTTGTAAGAAGTATAAAGATTGGGGGGATTCTAAAAATAAAGATGTATGAGGTAGCAGTTTCAAAAGAACTAAACCGTAATTATAAGCACTTAAGAGAAATGCAGAAAAAATGAGCACTAACTATGACCAGAAAAAGTAGACAATTTGAGTGGAGAGGGTAAATGATTTGGATTGTATGGAAAGCGAATCAAAAAGTTGACTATATGTGTTAGAGTCTGAGAAAGGCAAAGTTGTGGGCTCTAATATCTGAAAAATCACTGACCCAAGAACCATGCTATTCAGACGAATGACCATTAAAGTCACCAAAAATAACAATATTGGCTTAAGGATAAAGAAAAAGGGCATGGTTAAGTTAATCAGAAATAACATCAAAAAGAATAGTCTTGAGATCGAAGGGAGTGATACTGAAAAAAATAAAAGGTAGTAGAGCAAGTGTCGCTAAACAAAAGCACATAAAAGATAGATTAAAGCCTAGATTCAAGCCTAGTTTTACGACAATTGAAGCAGACAAAACAAAAAACTTTCATTAAAGATAATTAAGATTTATAAAGAGTAATACCAAAAGCTTTAAATTCGGAAAGTCATATTTTAACATTTAGTTCTGTCAATATATAAAGTTGTGTTGCACACAACCTAGGCTAGAATCTTTGAATATCTGGATCAAAAAGCATAAAAATATAGTAAAGGAGAGATTCACTCTTGAATTTAAACTGAAATCTGCATTTTTTGTTCTTATTTTTAAATTTTAAACAACAACCAAATGTTTAATTTTGCTCTTTATTATGTTTATTTTACAATCCAGTATTTAGAGAAGACAAGACTTTTTGTCTGCCTGTTTTATTTTTGTATAAAAAATACAAATAGATGAATTTAAATTTTGAAAATGGTATGAATCCTCTTCAATTTTAAATCTCTCTTAAATATTTAAATACATATATAATATTGCGTATTATAAGTATATTACGTATTGTATTGAATATGCATACGTATATATACCGATTTGTAAGTTTTTATATTTTCGTTATGCAATACGTTATTTTAAATTTTAGTTATATTACGATTTAGTTATATTATAAGTATCGATTCGTAAATTTTTTTATTTTTCTTTGAAAGATTTTTTTCCTTTTTTGCAAACTTTATAACTTTTTTCTAATTTTTTAATTATATTTATTTCTTTTTAAACTTTTTAAACATATATACCAAGAAATTAACTAAAACTTCGCACAAATGAACATGTTTCAAGTTGTACAAAAGGACAATTAGTAGATAGGTTTAACAGTTTATACAATTATCAACGTGCAAATAAATTTATTTAAGAACCTTTTTTCCATGTAACTTTTGTAAATTTAAAAATAAATTGTTTAAATAATAACGGGCTGATTTGACAAAAATATGTAAGTAATACAATACTTTATTTGATTGGATGCAGACTTTTTTTTGACGTATTAAATTATTTTTATTATTATTATTGTTGTTATTGTTGTCATTATTATTATATTATCTAAAATATGTAAAGTTTACATCTTTAGCAAATTTAATGCCGATGTCGAATCAATGTCTAGGTTTTATCTGAAAACCTGGGTCTCAAAACAGGCAAAACTATTTTATAAAAAAGTTTATATTTTACTTCATTTATACTGTGGCACACTAATATAAAATTCTTTTTAAAAATCATAATGTATTTCTGAAAATAAAAAAATAAAAAGTTTAAGAAACAATTTTAAAAGTTTTATATTTTATAATAACGTTATTGTTTCCCTTTTAAATTATTATATTTCATCTTCAGACATCTTGTATTTTATACTTTTATAGGTGATTTTACACCTAAAAAACCTTACTTTTTTTCTCTCTAAGTAGGGTAGTGAAATCATTAAAATTTTAATAACAAACACAAGTTCACATATTTACTGAAAAAATAGTCTCTCTAATGTATTATTAAAAGTTCTAAAAGTTAATTAAGTATGATATAGAAATTAAATAAAGAAAACCAACCTAGCACAAAATGACTTGCCTGCTTTTGTCAACAATAAGTAATCTTGTAAGCATAGACACAAAAATAATGTAAATAAACAAGCTGATCAAATGAATCCAGCGACCAAGCCGTGACCACTTATCTTTAATTAATTGTATAGTAAGTTGATGGGAAAGTAAGTTTTCACGATTAAAAGCAATCATGCTTGAAGGCCCAAAATATTGTTTTCTCAAATGTTGCTCAGGTGGAAAATCAAGATATTTAAAGTCATAAATTATATTATAATCCTTCGAGCTTTTGTCATGATCGGAAGGTTTTATACATTTGTCTAAGACTATTGCGGCAATATCTGGTGCAAATACTATCAACTTCTCCATTGGACTCTTTCCTTCATTATCAATATTGCTTAGAGCTTCTTCCCATCTATAAAATTGTAAAATGGTTTACAAAATATTAAAAGTTTTCAATAACTTTTATAAAAAAATTAAAAAACTGCACTCTATGATTTGTCTATTAAAAAAAATAAATAAAAAAACTATATCACATTTTTATTTGATTAAATTTTTTTTTTAAGATTAATTTTCTCACAAATCACATAGGATTAGCTACGCCTTTGCTGTTGTGTATTATAAATTAGCCCTTTAAAATCGGTTATGTTGTTATCTAATTAAGATGTTTTTCATGTGCACTGCAAATGTATAACAAATTTGAAATTATGTACCGATATCTAATTGAATAAAATTTTATAGTATTGCGAGTAGTTAAAAGCAATGAGTAGGTTTTTTTTTAGATAAATTTCCATTGTTTTTGTTATAGTTGTGCAAACCAAACTGGTGTTACCCAAAATGAGGAATAACAAACGTCAAAAACCAAATCAAATTAGGAAAAAATGCAAGAATATATGTGCACAAATATGCTTTTTTTAACATTATATGTATGTGTGTATGTATTAAAATTGTTGCTATTTAATATGTACCCCACACTTACTTTAAAAAGCTCTGAAAATGTTGGAGCTGTACTTTAATTGCATAGAATTTAGAACATTTGATTTTTCTATTGTATTAAATGCCAATTATATTGATTTATTAACTAGCATGATGTAGTGTGCAGACAATGAGTGATGAGATTTTGACCCTGCAAGAGTTTTCAGTGCAGATGTAGCTCCCAAAAATATTTTGCTATTTAGAATTCAAAGGCATAACTTTACGTATGTTTAACTCTCTAATTTTTTATAACTACATCAAAACTTTTACTTTTTGATATTTAGCGTTTCATTTTCCCGGTGTTATCTTTTAGATAAAACACAATACTTACATCAATTACTTATTTTTCTTTGTTCTCAGGTATATTATTACTTATACATTTTACACTGCTTCATTTATTGGAAACTTAATGCTTGAATACACTAATTTTTACACCCTACTTTTTAACTGATAGTGTTACAGTTTAGCAGTAAATTTATGCAAAGCTTCTTAAACTAACAATTCAATGTTCATATCTGAGTGCCTAAAAAATTTTATGATTTTTTTTATCATGGTTTTAAAGCCGATGCTTTACATGCAAACAAAAATTATTATAACAAAAAAAAGAAGAGTAAGACTAAACACTTATGTACATCCTTTAAAAAAGATACTATCTTTACTATGGATTCTAGGGGTAAGCATAAGGTAAATAAAAGTTTTTTAAAAAGTAGGTTACATACCAGTCTTTAAACCAGTTAAGAATTTACAACATTCCTCTACTACAAAATATAAAGTTTATTCTGTAAATTCTTATTCAGGTAGTAAAAGGCTTGAACGCTTTTGCAAAAAATGTTATAGTGGAACAAAATTATACAAAGTTATAATTCTTATTATACATAAACTAACATCAAAGAAAAACAATCGACAAAAAAAGGAGAGTTAAACTATTGTTCATTGTATATTCAAATTTAGAAAAAAATTATTTTTATTTAAAAATGACACCTCATGATCAAAATCAGTTCATGATCTACCTTGATGGTTCATAAAAATCTGATAATTTCTTTTTTGACCAATTTTTTCAACGAAGTTAAAAATGTATTTTTAACTTCGTTGAAAAAATTTGTCACTTTATTTGTATTGATCATTAATGCAACATCTTTTCGTCTGAAAGTTTCACAATAAAATAAATTAATAATTAGAAAGATTTATTTTTGTATTAAAAAATGATTTTATAATATGAACTTACTAAAAAAAAATACAAAAAATAATATTGATAATTTAATAGTAGAAAATAAAAAAGAAGTCTATATTATTTGGTACTAATTAAAGAATATCACACGGACTTCAAAGTGTATGGCACATTTGTCTATTTCTAAACTAAGTCCTCTATACGAAAAATTTTTTTTTAAAAAAAAAGCTCTTTTAGAAAAAAAAGTTGGGTAGGGGGTCAGTGCCCAAAGGCCTATTCTGGTATCATCAGCTCTGTGTTAACCAAGAAAAACGTTTTGTTTTCAAATTAAAAGTTAGCAAATTTAGTGTTAATTAAAGGTATTGCTAAAGAAATAAGCTAGTAGTTCGGAAATAAGCTAGTTGTTTTATGTTTGTTCTGATGATATTACAGTTGATTAGGGTGAAACAATTTTTATGCATTGGCTGCTATATCGTAAATATAAATACTGGACACCCTTGTAAGATTTAAGACCCCTTAAAATCATAATAAAATTAAAAAAAGTGTGTTGTGTAATTCTGACACAAAACTTATTGTTGAACTCAAGTTTGAAAACCATTTTTCAAAGTAAAATTTAGTTCTTGAGATACAAATCAATCCTTTCGACAGGGTAAATTTTATCTGCCTAGAAATACGCATAGCAGCAGATTTTAATCAGAATTACAAGCTATGTTGTTGTTTTATTGTAATTTAATAAACCTTTTTAACAATAAGTAAACCATGTAGAGTCAAACTTTGTGAACACAAAAACAGTTATAATTCCATGGTTGTCTAATGGGTCACTAAAATCCTCAAAAAAGAAAACAAAAGTTATAAGATAAAAACTTAACAAAAAAAACTTATAAAAAAGAAATGACATATAAAAACTAAAAAAATATATTCAGAAAACGAAAAGAAAATAAAAAGTTTTATTGTACAAAGCTATTAGGCAAAGCAAGCAGAAACACCAAAACAACTTGGAACGTAAATAAAGAAGTAATTTGCAAAAATAATTAAGCGAAAAACACTCTGCCAAACACAAAACAATAGATGAAAAAAATATTTATGATAAATCAATTATTGCTGAAAAAATAAACAGTTTTTTTTATTAATGCAGGTCCAAATTTGGCATTGAATATTCCTCTGAATTCAACTTCATCTGAGTCTAATTTAGAATAGTACGATAAAGTTATGGATGAAACTAATCTTAAATTATTTGAAATGCCTTTTATAATATTGAAACTAACAAAAGTGCTGGATATGATAAAATTAACATTAAAAATCCGTTCATGATATAATCGAACCTCTTTTGTTTTACACTTTTAATCTTTCTTTTAGAATAGGTATTGTCCCGGAGAAATTAAAAACTTTGCAAATCACACCGGGTTTTAAGACTGGCGATGATTCTATTATTTCTAATTATAGACCTATATCTATATTACCGTAGTTCTCATAATTGCTTGAAAGAATAATGTACAACAGACTATTTTATTATTTATCAGAAAACAAAATGTTGTATTCAAAACAGTTTGGTTTCAAAAAATAATGTTCCATTGAACATGCAGTGGTTGAAATATTTAATCAAATAACAAACGCATTATGTACTAACTACTTTACATTAGGAGTTTTCATTGATCTTTCAAAGGCTATTGATACAGTAAACCATAACATACTAATAAAAAAAAAATTTGAATATTTTAGAGTAAAAAATTTTAACTTACTTTGGCTCAAAAGCTGTATCACCAATAGAAAGCAATTCATCCAATACGAGCAAAAACAAGCAACTCCATATGCTGTAAGTTGTGGCGTCCCCCAGGGCTATTTTTTAGGACCCTTATTATTCTTAGTATATATAAATGATATAAATTTTGCAACAATCTTTTTAAATTGTTTCTTTTTGCAGATGAATATAATCTTTTTTATTCCCACATAAATATTAAAACACTTTTTGAAACAGCTAACAACAGAGTTGGGTTAAAACACTTTTTGAAACAGCTAACAGAGTTGGGTTATGTTAATAAATGGTTTTTAATTAATAAACTGTCTCTAAATGTGGATAAAACTAGAGTTGTTCACCGTAAACAAAAACTCACGAAAATTTCGAATTTTTATATTCCGTTAATCAAGTTGCTATTGCGGAAGTTGTACTAACACAAATTTTCCTTCCGTAACGCATTATATCAAAATAAATAATAATATTAATTCCGTAATAACCCTTTAGGAAAAGAAGTTTGCGAAACAATTCCTTTAGGAAGAAGCGTTTCCGAATAAACTCGAGAGCATACATTAAACTGTTATAGAAAAAATTGTTATTATAAATTATTTAAATAAATAATACTATTTAATAGAATTATTATATAATAATTAAATAAAATAATAACATAATATTTAAATATAAAAATGTAATAGTTAAATAGAATAATAAAATAATTAAATAAATAATATATATATATATATATATATATATTTATATTTATATATATATATATATATATATATATATATATATATATGTATATATATATCTATATATATATATATATATATATATATATATATATATATATATATATATATATATATATATATATATATATATATATATATTTATACAGTATTATGCAAATTAGTTCGGACAGTGGCAAAATTGGAATAATTTTCACAATAAGCCCAACTTTTAGCTATGATACTAAAGATTCTCTTGTTTTTTCAGATAAATAAGTGTTTTACTGTAGTCTAGTCGTGTCTGGCAACTCTTTGCTGCCGGGAAGACATCCTAGCAAACGCATCAGTGGCTCCAGTGCGACTCCAGGCTTTGTGCAGAAAGGTTGTGACGGAGGTTGTGACGGATTATTCACCTCGTATTCACAATGGACATCACTCCCAAGAAAGTGCAAGCATTATAGCTCTTAAAGAACATGCTGGTTTGAGCATTAAACAGATTTAAATGAAGAAAATGAAGGTGGCCAAGTCAACCGTTGGTGACATCTTGAAAAGAAAAAAAGACACTGGTGAATCTTCAACACTGCGACAAGGAAGGTGTGGAAGAAAACGCAAGACAACACCTCGCGATAATACAGTTATCATCAGAGAAAGTATAAAGAATCCTAAGAAAACAAGTGCAGACCTTCAGAGAGATTTGTCCACATCAGGCGTAAATATTTCTTCTTCAACTGTCCGACGAAGGCTCCTTGAAGTTGGCAGGTTTGCCAGAAAACCTCTAAATAAACAGTTATTGACATCGGCTATGAAGAGTAAACGTCTTCAATGGGCACGTAGGTATTCTTAATCGACAGCAGACGACTGGAAAGAAGTAGTATTCTCCGAAGAATCGCATTTTGAAGTCCATGGCTACAGGTCAAAGTTTGTGAGACGAAGCAAAGGTGAACCGCTTTGGTCAGAACATATTCAACAAGCACCCAATCATCCGCCTAAAAAGATGTTTTGGGGTAGTTTTAGTGCTAAAGGCCTTGGACGACTCATTAACGTAGAGGGAATAATGAATACTGATAAATACAAGGCTACTTTGGAGACTCATTTGCTTCCTAGTATGACATGAGACTTTCCTGATGGAGATGGCATTTTTCAGCAGGATCACGCACCATACTTCACGTAAAATGCGCACATTTTTTGAAGAAAGTGGACTAGAGACTTTAGGCTGGCCTGGAAATTCTCCAGACATCAATCCCATTGAAAACGTATGGGCTATAATCAAACAAAGACTCCTGAAAGAAGACTGTTTGATAATGGCAAAGCTAACTAGTGCTGTAATTAGGACCTGATGAGCAAGTGACTAAAATGTGTTCAACTTTGGTCAAATCCATGCAAATTGTGTTCAAATGCTTGTAAAAGCTAAAGGAGATCATATCTCCTATTAATTATATCGTATTTTATATCATTGGCATGTTTTTTTTGAATAAAACTTTAATGTGGCAAATAATTGTGTTATTTCAACCACTGTCCGAACTAATTTGCACAATACTATATATATATATATTTATATATATATATATATATATATATATATGTATATATATATATATATATATATATATATATTTATATATATAATAGGGTGTTTCAAATATTATCCATCTTTGAAATTAAACTCGATTTATAAATTGACTACTTATATGAAAACAATTTTGAGCTAAAACAAATATATATTTATGATTTTTAGTGTCCCCGCCAGTTTAAATTTGGGCAAAAATGTTCGGTGTTAAACGTCTGGCGAGCACCTAAAGATTTACCCTAATAATTTTATAACTCGGTGGCGTATTTTTTAACTCAGAGGCGTATCTTAATACTTTTATTATGCTCCTTTTATGTCATTAATATTCAATCCAATATATATTATTTAAAAGAATAAAAAATTTTATAGCATAAATTTTTAGGTCTCCGCCAGCCGTTTAAAACATCTAACATTTTTGCCCAAAATCACACTAGCAGGGACACTAAAAAATAAATGTATGTGTATATATATATATATATATATATATATATATATATATATATATATATATATATATATATATATATATATATATATATATATATATATATGTATATATATATATATATATATATATATATATATATATATATATATATATATATATATATATATATTTGTTTTGCTGAAACTTATTTTCATAAAAATGATCAACTTTTAATTCGATTTGCGAGTTTAATTTCAAAAATTGAGAAAATATGAAGCACCCTAATATATAGACAGTGATCTAGAAAGGTTAATAAATTTAGGGTGCATGAGGTAGGAGGGGGGCTGAAAAAGAAGTTGAGGGGGCTTAACGCAGCTAAAATTTAAAACGAAAAACTGAAAACTTGAGTTAGTTTTGAGAAAAAGGGCAAAACTCTTTTCGCAACATATCTTTATGCTAGTGAATATCTTCCGTCTCTCGGTTGTTTATTGTCTTTGGCTTAGCAGAAACGGAGGTTTGCTATTTATATTCTCATATATAAAAACTAAGTCAAATATTTGGTTCCATTACAAAGTTCAATTGTACTTTAAGTGTAGTTTGGCCGCTGGAAGTTCTTACTGAATCTTGCAATTAATTTATTACTACCGATCAGGCTAGCTACCGCTCGGAATCTCTCAGCGCTTGTATAGTCCTGTTGAGATTTTATGTTAAAATTTTTACCAAGGGAGGTGTATAGGGCAACATATGCCGCTCACACCTTTCACACTGACTTTTTTATTTTTATTTGCTAAGGAAAACAATTTAGAAAAAATCATTTAAATGACATTCTAATAAGTATATTTTATGAAAATCTTGATTTTTTATTAAAGTGTAAAACTGAAACTTATCAATATCATTTAAAAAATTAGTATTTTAATTACTAAAATAATTAAACGTATATGATTCATAAAACTTAATTAAATATATTTATTATGACGCGTTTTGTAAGTTTTCCGTTAAAAACTGTTTTGCAATTTATGGTGCAAAAGTGTTTCGTTTCAAAAGAAATTTGGTTTTTTATCATTAAATTATTTTTATTTAAAATATAAAACCTTAAAATGTTCATATAATGCAATACTGAAAATGAAATTTTAGTATAAGCATTTTGGTATATAGAAATTTTAATTTTTACAAATATATTAGTTTGACCAACAAAATTTTTTTATACACTTCAAAACGTCGTTTAGCAAAAGAGGTCGTTTTGCAAGTGCGACTTCCGTAAGCGCTATTTCGTTTGTAGCAAAATAGTTTTATTTCGTTATTCAACTTGCGAAAGGCTGTATTTTGTAAGTAGTATTTGTGAAATGAACACTAGGGTGTTTCATATTTTATCAATTTTTGAAATTAAACTCGCGAATCGATTTATAAATTGACCATTTATATGAAAATAAGTTTGAACAAAAAAAAGTATGTTTGAACAATTTTTAGGGTCCCCGCCAGTTCGATTTTGGGCAAAAATGTTGGGTGTTTTAAACGCCTGGCGGGGACCTTAAAATTTATCCTATAAAATTTTTTATTCTTTTAAATAATATATGTTGGATTGGATATTAATTACATAAAAGGAGCATGTTGAAAAAATTAAGATACGCCTCCGAGTTATAAAATACGCCTCCGAGTTATAAAATACGCCACCGAGTTATAAAATAGGTTTTTGTAAATATTAATAACTCGGAGGCGTATCTTAGTTTTTTCAACATGCTCCTTTTATGTAATTAATATCCAATCCAACATATATTATTTAAAAGAATAAAAAATTTTATAGGATAAATTTTAAGGTCCCCGCCAGGCGTTTAAAACACCCAAAATTTTTGCCCAAAATCGAACTGGCGGGGACCCTAAAAATTGTACAAACATACTTTTTTTTGTTTAAACTTATTTTCATATAAATGGTCAATTTATAAATCGATTCGCGAGTTTAATTTCAAAAATTGATAAAATATGAAACACCCTAATGAACACTGACGTTTTTTATGTTTCGTAAATTTCGGTATAAAAAAAAAAAACAATTTTTTGATTTTCAATATCCTTTCAAAATAATTTTATTTTTCCGGAATTGTACAAAACCTTTCGGTTAACAACTCTAAATAAACCAAAATTTATTTTATTTCAAAAAGTAAATAAATTTGAAAACATTTCCATAAACATACTCTAATAATTAATAACCCTTACATTAAAAGAGAAACTTTAGTTAATTTTTTGGGTGTAATATTAGATAAACATTTACGTTGGAGTGATGATATAAAAATTATTGAGAAAAAAATATCAAAAAATATTGCTATGATATACAGGGCTAAACAATTTCTAAATAATAAATCTTTAAAAAGTTTATATATTTTTTTTATTCTTTGTTATTTGATTTATTGTAATATTGCATGGACAAGTACAAATCATACAAAATAAAAAAAATTGTACAGTAAACAAAAATATGCGTGCAGAATATTATTTGGAGCTAAAAATTGTTCCATGGGAGCCTACTCTGCGTATACTAGACGTGTTCAACGTTTATAAAATCAACTTTTACCAAGTTTTACTTTTCATGTATAAAATAATGATTGGTCTATCTCCTAAAATATTTCATTTCTATTTTAAAAAAGTAGCGCCTAAAACACCCGACAAAATTTTCAGATAATAACTTCATTGTCCCTAAATATAATTCAAAACAACTTACATATTCAATTCAATATCGAGTACCTTATTTGTGAAAAAAATTTCCTTATATTGCAAATACGAAAAAAGTTTTAAATGCTTCTTTTAAACTAAAATTCAATTAAATAAAACATGTCTCAATTTATCAACTTTTTTTTTCCTTTAATTCAGTTATGGTGTTTTCTCTAATCTTAAAAGTTATTGTTGAAATCTAATCTGAATAATCTGAGTTCTTGAATATTTTTCTTTGTTTTTTTAACTAATAATGAATTGTTATTTTATTTTACTTTAATACAAATTGGTTTTAAAATATACATAAGTATTTCGGTTTTTGTAAATAATACTCTTTTATCATTAATTTTTTGTTCTTAATTTAAATATTACTTTATTACAAAACTTTATATATTTTATTTTCACATTTTTCAATAAATACTTTGTATAATGTTCGTATATAGTTCTCTGGCTCTTGTAAATACGTGCTTTTTAAATAATTTATTTATTTTTTGTTTTTCTTTTTTACTTTTCTTTCAGTTTTTCTAGTTTACTTGATTATTACTCTTAACATGAATATTGTTCTTGAAGTATTTCTTAAACTAATTATTATTTACTTTTACATTTATAATTTTCAATAATTAATTTGTACAGTATTAATATATTATGCGGTTATAGTATACACGTACGGTTAGGGCTCGGTGATAAGACAAAATAATATCTTCTACTTTCCCTGCCAGTGTTTTTATTTATAAACTTTTAAATTGTAAAAGTTATTAAACGGCAAAATAAACAAACAAACAAACAAAGTACTCTAAGGTAAAAATTCAGAAAAATTTGCCAATCGATTTAACTTTATCATTTGCTCGTGTTATTAATTATGAAAATGACCATATTTCTTGAAACGCTTTTTAAACCTTAAATTTATTTATATCCTCAAACACAATTGAAAAAATTGGGAAGACTCAGCATAAAAAATAAATACTTTTGATTAATGAAATGTTGATATTGAAAATTTGGTGTAAATAACCAACTATGTTGCAAAAAAGTTTAAAACTAAAATTAAATCTTGTAGAACGTTTTCCAAACAAAAAGGAATTAAGCTCAATGTTAAGTATTTGCTGCTCTAACTGCACTAAAAAAATTGATTTAAACTTTTAAGACATGTTCTGCTTTTTGATGTAAATAATAGAATGGTTTATTCAAAACGTGCATATAGTCAATGTCTTTTAGGATTAGAACAAAATACATTTTTAATGAACATTTCTAAACCAATGACTAAAATTATTCATAACAAAATAATTAAATCTCCAATCGTTTTAAATTTTTCGCAAAAGAAACAATGATTGATGCTGGTTAAATAAATTTGTCAACCTACTTTTAGTATTGTTGACCCTGCAGTATCAGTTAATGGTAACCGACAATGTTGTGGCGTTTTTTTTTTTTAAATGGAGTTGTTACAGGTGTATCAGTTTACACAGGTAAAAATCTGGATTGCGAGTCAATGATTTGGTCATGCAAATCATGCAGTCTAAAATCAAATCTTAAAGAAAATAATCTTTGTGCATTTAAAGCTTGGCAGTCATCACATATATGCAAAGTCGTATAATTTCATAAAGTAAACTAAAGTACATTAAGTATGATGGTGATGGCGATTGTAAAAACTATGCTTATGTTAAGGATACTTATCCTGGTATAACAGTGTATAGGTTGGAGTGTGTTGGACAGAAATAAGTTGTTAGTAGATTAAGAACTTTAAAAAAACTTATAGGAATTAAAGGCAAAAGCAAATTAGCAAATGCTATAATTGACCGCCTAAAAATCTGCAATGGAGTTGCAGTAAGGCAAAATGCCAATAATTTAGAAGGTATAAAAAAAGCCATATATGCAACATTGTTCCATGTTTCATCACAAGCTGAAAATAATTAGCATATTTATTTCCCTAATGGTATACATAGTTAGTGTTATCATAAACTGGACAAAGCTATTTCAACATTTACTTACAAGCCAAGTGCTGGATATTCAATCTCAGCTATTAGCCTTCTAAAGCCTGCATATATTGATCTATCTTAAGAAGAACCCTTAAAAAAATGCCTTCATGGTAAATCGCAAAATCAGAATTAGTTTTTTATTGGATAATATGGCCACTCATACCAAAAACAAAGTTAATTTACGCAGTTGGAGTCATGCGTATGCTGCTTCAAATTTTTAACCTCCCAGCCATTAACCGTATGACAAATTTGCATGAAATTCTTACCAAATGTTTACTGCTTCTAGTTGTACAATTAGAACTAAAAGTTTTAAATTATTATTAAAAATTTTTGTATGTATGTATGTATTTATGTATATATGTATTTATGTATGTATGTATGTATGTATGTATGCATGTATGCATGTATGCATGTATTTATGTATGTATGTATGTATGTATGTATGCATGTATGCATGTATGCATGTATGCATGTATGCATGTATGCATGTATGCATGTATGCATGTATGCATGTATGCATGTATGCATGTATGCATGTATGCATGTATGCATGTATGCATGTATGCATGTATGCATGTATGCATGTATGCATGTATGCATGTATGCATGTATGCATGTATGCATGTATGCATGTATGCATGTATGCATGTATGCATGTATGCATGTATGCATGTTTGCATGTATGCATGTATGCATGTATGCATGTATGCATGTATGCATGTATGCATGTATGCATGTATGCATGTATGCATGTATGCATGTATGCATGTATGCATGTATGCATGTATGCATGTATGCATGTATGCATGTATGCATGTATGCATGTATGCATGTATGCATGTATGCATGTATGCATGTATGCATGTATGCATGTATGCATGTATGCATGTATGCATGTATGCATGTATGCATGTATGCATGTATGCATGTATGCATGTATGCATGTATGCATGTATGCATGTATGCATGTATGCATGTATGCATGTATGTATGTATGTATGTATGTATGTATGTATGTATGTATGTATGTATGTATGTATGTATGTATGTATGTATGTATGTATGTATGTATGTATGTATGTATGTATGTATGTATGTATGTATGTATGTATGTATGTATGTATGTATGTATGTATGTATGTATGTATGTATGTATGTATGTATGTATGTATGTATGTATGTATGTATGTATGTATGTATGTATGTATGTATGTATGTATGTGTGTTTGTATATATATATGTATGAATGTACGTATGTATGTAAGTATATAACACGCACAAATTATTTTTAAAAATTATTATGAAAACATTAGCCTTACGACTTATGTTTTTATGGATTTTTTATTTTCTTAAATCACAAACCTTTCATTCTTAATGAAAATTATGCAAGATTCTTTATGATTGTTTTCTACAGCCAGATCTAAGCAATTCTTTCCATCTTTATTCTTAAAAGATATACTAGCACCATTATTCAACAGAGCCTCTATACAATCAACATTACCCTTAATTGAAGCATGATGAAGAGGCGTTGTTTTGTTTGAATCATATCTATTCACATTAGCACCGTTGTTAATAAGCTTTAGTACAATTTTTTTATGTCCATAACTTGCAGCATAATCAAGAGGAGTCCAACCTGAATCGTCACAACTTGAAATTTGTGCACCCATTTCAATTAGAGTATTTGTTGTTTTGCTAAATTCAAAATTGATTTACATACACATTTGAAATTTAATACAGACTCGTGTTTATTTCCAATGATTTTAAAATTCCATAACTCTCATTATATAACAAAAATCAATTTTTATTAAATAATATAGTTAGTATATTTTTTAATATGTTATTATTGAAAAAAGTCAACATCTGGTTAAATTAAAAAAAAAAAAGGAAGTTATTAAGTAAGAAAATAAAAAATTAATTGTTTGATGTTTTAGGATTTCTACAAATTTGAAACAATATAAATCTTAATAGATTTAATCTAGTTTATTTACTTTTTTCTAACTTGAAATAATTGTTCAATTAATTTATGGAATAAGTAAAATAATTCATAGTATATTTAGACTAACTTATAAAACATTTACAATAATGTGTAAAATATTACATCAATATATAAAACTAAAATGATATTAAAAAAAAAATTTTTTTCTTACACCCAGCCTTTATATGCAGCAAGATGCAAAGGTGATCTTCCTTTCTCATCAGTTCCATTGATATTTCCTGATGAGTTTTGAACTAATGTAACCAGACATTTAAAATGACCATACTCTGCTGCTGTATGTAATGGAGTTTTCTCTTCATTGTCTGTTGCCATAATATCAGCTGATTCATGAATAAGCATCTTAATAGACTTAAAATATTTTTATTACTTTAATACTTCATACTAGTATACTATTCTTTACTAAAAATTTTATTTAAATTAATAAGTTAAAATCTTTATCATTTTGCTGATAATTTAGTACAATTATATTTTATACGTTTATATTTTTATATGCATTATGTTAATAATTATGCTCATTATTGACTTTTCTTAGCTAATATATCTGTTGACTTGGTTATCTATTTTTTGGTTAAAAAATTTTTGTGTTATGTGTTATAAATTTTGGCTGGTTATATACTTTTGGTGTTAAAGTACAGGTATCTAAACAAATACTCTCTACTTATATTTATAAAGTTGTATATTCTGTCTTAAAAAATAAAATTTTATAAAATTTAAAACTCATAAAAAGTTCAAAGAACTGTTCATAGTACTGTTCATAGAACTGTTCATAGAACTGTTCATAGAACTGTTCATAGAACTGTTCATAGAACTGTTCATAGAACTGTTCATAGAACTGTTCATAGAACTGTTCATAGAACTGTTCATAGAACTGTTCATAGAACTGTTCATAGAACTGTTCATAGAACTGTTCATAGAACTGTTCATAGAACTGTTCATAGAACTGTTCATAGAACTGTTCATAGAACTGTTCATAGAACTGTTCATAGAACTGTTCATAGAACTGTTCATAGAACTGTTCATAGAACTGTTCATAGAACTGTTCATAGAACTGTTCATAGAACTGTTCATAGAACTGTTCATAGAACTGTTCATAGAACTGTTCATAGAACTGTTCATAGAACTGTTCATAGAACTGTTCATAGAACTGTTCATAGAACTGTTCATAGAACTGTTCATAGAACTGTTCATAGAACTGTTCATAGAACTGTTCATAGAACTGTTCATAGAACTATTTATAGAACTGTTCATAGAACTGTTCATAGAACTGTTCATAGAAATGTTCATAAACTGTTCATAGAAATGTTCATAAAACTGTTCATAGAACTGTTCATAGAAATGTTCATAAAACTGTTCATAGAAATGTTCATAGAACTATTCATAGAAATGTTCATAAAACTGTTCATAGAAATGTTCATAGAACTGTTTATAGAACTATTCGTAGAAATGTTCATAAAACTGTTAATAAAACTGTCGATATTGATTTATATACCATATTGTACTACTGTTAGCTCCTATCGGAGCCTATTCGGCATTACCTTTGTTTTATTAAAACAAAGGTAGTGCCGAAGTTCATAAAAAGAAAAGAAAAAATATAAAAAAAAATTGTTTAAAAATTTTCTTTATATATACAATTGCTACAGTGGATCCAGGCTGTACCAAGTGTATCAATTGCTATATTCAGTTCCGTTTTTTTTTTCTCTACATACTCTTTACATATATTTATGTAAAGAGTATGTAGAGAATAAAAATGAGCAATTGTTTTACTCAGTAATTGTTCAGCTTTACATGAATAAAATCTTTAGGAGTTTTTTAGTAAAGCTAAACAATTTACTCCGTAATTGTTCAGCTTTACATAAATAAAAACTTAACCAAAATTGCTAAAGTTTTTATTTACGTAAAATTGACCAATTACTGAGTAAAAGCAATTGCTCATTTTTATTCACCCAGCCTATGGAAGTTACAAGTAGTCAAAATGCCTCGAAAACTTTTTCAAAAGCGTGACTGAGCCAAGTTGACTATGTTACAGAATTTTTTCATTTAGAAAAATAAAATGCTTTTATGAAAAACCCATGTACTTAACGGGTTTTGTCTCACAAGCCCATAAGTTTTTAAAAAAATATCAAACCTTTTGCAGCATATCAACTTAATTTGAATTGGAAGTTAAATATAATGGCAAATTGACAAATAAAATTGCAAATTGACAAATATAATGGCAAATTTTAGACTAAAATGGCAAGTTGTAGCTACCAAAGCAAAAGTTGTTATGTTGTGAAACCATTCTACACAAAACCCTGATAATTTAATATATATTTAGGCTACCGTTAACCTGGGTGACTTTGGACTGCGGGGTAACTCCGGGCAGAGCATTACTTATTCAGTTGCTTTTAGCTAAAGCGTGAAACTACAAACTTAAACTAAACTTAGTTGTTTTGTTGCATGAAACAAGCTCTAAAGAAGATATAAAAAAAGCTATAAAAAGTTACAGTTAAGGCATGAGAATTGGAAAAAAGCTGCTGATAAGCACAAAGCAAAAAATCAACATTGCATGATCGCATTAAAAAACCCACCTTAAAGAAAGTTGGTGGTCAGAAAATTATAAGCAAAGCAGATAAGTTACTCACTGCTCAAATGCTAGAAGATGTTCCCAATTGGGGTTTTCTTATTAAAAGATTAGAAGTCAGAATGATAGCTTTTAATTTCCTCAAAAATCTTAATGGGTCAAACAGCATCAATTCGCAGATACTTGGAAATGGCTGGGTAATATGTTTTATAAAACGTAGCAATACTTCTGCCAGAAATGCTTCTAACATTAAACAATCAAGATTAAAGTTTGGAGTAGAAATAATAATTAATTTTTTTGATGAGTTTGAAAAAACTTATGAATCTCATATTCAAACTTCAAACATATTTATCTTTGATGAGACAAATCTTTCAGATGATCCTGGAAAAAAGTTTGACTTTGTTCGAAGAGGAAGACGACGTGCGGAAAATGTTCAAGAACATAGTAAAACGTCAATATCTCTCATGAGGTGTGGATCTGCAATAAGGGTACTACAACCACTTGTGGCAGTTTTTAGAGCATTTAACGTTTATAAAGGTTGGGTAACAGGAGGGCCACAGGCAACAATATACAGTTGCACAAAATCTGGTTGGTTTGATATGGAGACATTTGCCAAGTGGTTCGAAATATGCTTCTTTCCAAACGTTCAATATTTAAATGGACCCAAGCTTCTTTTAGAAGAAAACTTGACCTCTCATTTTAATCCAGAAGTAATTAAACTTGCTAAGGAGCATAATGTTTACATCGCTAAGTTGCCGCCAATTTATCAATGCCACACATTTAATCCAGCCATTAGATGTATTTGTTTTAAGTCGAATGAAGCGCTGTTGGAAACATGTACAATATGAGTCGAAAAAAAAAGCAGAAAAACTAGATGCTTTCCCAAAGAACATTTTCCAGCTCTATTAAAAAGTTTATTGATTAAGATGTAAGACACAGAATTTGGTTTCTGACTTTATTACATTCGGGCCAGATCCAATAAACCGTCTAAAGGTTTTTAAAAGAATTTTTGATTACAGGAAACCTTGTGCAACAACAGCATTTGTTTTAAACAATTCGGTTACAACTTTGCTAATGACTCGTCGTGGAGCATATGAAACAAAAAAACACAGGGACAATAAGTTGAGTATTTCATCTGGGGCAGTTTTAAATGTTGTTGAAGGTATTGAAACTGATCTTTATTTTATCTGTGGAAAAGAAGATAATGACGAAAACGATGAAATCAATGAAGAAGAAGAAGAAGAAGAAGAAAAAGAAGAAGAAAAAGAAGAAGAAAAAGAAGAAGAAAAAGAAGAAGAAGAAAAAGAAGAAGAAGCTTTAATTGATTGGACTGGTTGTAAACGTTGTGGTCGTTGGTATCATTCAAAGTGTTTGGAAAATGCCATGTTGGCTGATTGCATTGTACGCCCAAAACTGTAACTGTTTTTTTAATTTTTTTAAAAGAAAACAATTTGTATATGATATACTTTTACAGTTTTCAAAAATTTAAACAAAATAAAAAGGATTGGTAATTGATTCTTCAGTGTAGTTAATTAATCATTGTAATTGTTTCATTAACTACATGTATATTTTAAATAGTTTTTCATTAGTTGTTGTTATTTGTTTTGTTATTTGAAATAAGAAAAAAATTTTAAATCTTGATGTTGAAATTTCAACTTTTGAAATCTAAAGTTGTAAGTGTCTAGAGTCACCCCATTTCCCGATTTTGATTTTTTTATGCTAATAACATATTAGAAAGCTGAAAGCCAAAATTTCTTCATATTCTTTATAATTACAGTAGCACGTTCCACAAAAATGTTTCCATTTTGTATTGATTTTAATGAAACATTTTAATATTTTCTTCAAAATTGTCCGAACTCACCCCAGTTGACAGTATTTAGCTGCGTTCTTTTTATTAACAAGGAGGTCTTACTTAGTAACCAAAGACTCCTTAAGCAAGATCCTGTAGTAAAAACAGAACTTATGTAGCAAAGTACAAATTAATAGAAATTCTATTAAATATTCACTCTCCTTTAATAAAACCTTTATAAATAAAGTGAATATGAATCATTAAATGAAAAAGTTTTTATAATTAAAAAGACTTATTTAATAGCACCGTCTGTTGGTTTCTTTATATAGTTTATTATGAAAATGGCGAAATTTTTTTATGTTTATAAAAAAATATGAAATTTGTTTATGTTTATAAAAAATGAAAAAATTAGTTTGTCTCTAAAAAAATTTGAAATGTGTTTATTGCTGTTCAACGAGTTATTTATCATCGATAAAGCTCAACAATTTATATACAATTTAAAAAATGTATAGATTTCCTAGAAACAGTGTAAGGAAATTATGTTGGCTAGAATGTTTATCTAATGTGAGTTTTAAAATGTCTAATAACAGTATAATCTGATTGCCATCAAAACTTCAAAAAGTTGAACAAAAACAAAATTTTGCACAGATTTTCTCTCAGATAGATTTTTAGTTTATTCTAAAATTGCGAGAAACTTTCTAACACTTTTTTTTCTAGTTTGAAAATAACTACTAGGAACTATTTTTTTACGTTGCAAGGTGTATGTTACAGAAATGTTATTGTATAAGGAAGTTGCTGTTTTTGGAAAATCAATTATATAAATTTTCTTTTAAAAGGTATTTTAATTGTTATGATAACTTGTAATAGAAGCTGTTTGTTTGATGGTTCTAAATTTCTTGTGAAAATGTTGGGAAAACCTGCAAACAAATAAAATTCTAGTTTTTATGTGATAAAATTCATTTAAGTCTAGAATCAGTAATAAAGTCAAATAGAAAAGCAAAGGCAATTGTATGTGATAAAAAATTTAATTCTAACGTTTTATGAAAAACCTTGGTTAACTAATAATAAAACTCTTTTGTTGATAAACTTTTGTCCATGTTATCAAAAAATATGAAATAATGAACTTCGAAAGCGAAGACTTTTTTCTGATAATACTTACACTGCTCTACTTAATTGTGCTAAAATTTCTAACATCTCAAACGTTAACAAAACTGATTGTTTTAGGAAGATTTATTACAAAACTACATAAAACAGAATTTTGAAATTTTAAAAAAAAGTATTTGTAGACATAATTTTTAAGTGTTCTTTGAAGCCAAAGATATCTTTTGTTTACAATAACATGTATTTTGAAACTCTGATTTGCTTAACGATATAATATTGAGACCAGTATAATGTTTAGTTTTTTAAATTTGGTCATCCAGAATCATTTGAAATAGGCGGATTAAAAAGTCCTTCTGACAATACTGTTTAATGGATTTTTTTCTACTTGATTAAAGATAAAGTTTGTTTGACTTCCATATTAATACTTTTATGCTTTACTGCATTACTTTATTAAATTTGAGTTTTATCGTCGCATAATACTTTCCTATATTATTTTATCAAAAACCACTGAAAAAATTCTATACTAAAATCAAGTAAAGAAGATTGTCGTTTTAAACAAAACACCATCATATAAAGTTTGTTCTGTTAGGTTGACATTTTTTCATTGACGCTTTTGCTTTATTATTTGCTAAGGTTTGTTAGTTGTATCAAAATCCTTACAGTGTCTATTTTAATTTTAGATATTTTATAAAGGAAGCCTTTAAATAAAGCATAATGTGTTTTAAAACTAATTTAAATTAAAAAATTAAATTTTAAACAAATTTAGATTACGTTTGTCATTTTAATTTTTAAATATCAACCCCAGTTTATTTTGATGACCAAAACATATCTTAACAACCACAAATATTTTGTTGTTTTAAATATATAGATAAATTTATATGCCATCTTTTTAGTTATAACTTGGTACAAACACATTGAATGGCAATAGGAATACCAAGAGTTAAATTAAAATACATCAACTGAAGATAAGAGTTCGGTAATGTTTTTAGTCATGATTAAAAGTCATAAAAGATAAGTAAACTATTATTTTGTTAAGTAATGTTCTTCTGCTCTAAACATACAAAGGAAGAGAACAGTGCTTGGCGACCTTATGTATCACTCACTTTAAGGCACTGTACATCCAAGGCAAGCGCAAACGGTGTGTGATACCCTCCTCCCTCCCCCTTTTAAAGATTTTCGGTTCATTAAATCTGCAAATTTAGCTCTTTTAGACCTGCGAGTTATGATTGTATACTCTAAGATGAACTCAGGAAAATTATTACATGAGTAATTTAGTTAATTTTTTGCCCCTAAAATCAGGCAAAATTCCTGATTATCATTTAAACAATTCCATCGTGTTGAGTCAATTTTGAAATTTTGCTATAAAAGTTGAGTGTATACACTCAACCATTATTGTAAGAGTTGTAAAATTTGATTTATTGTTTATGAAAATAAAGTTTAATTAACTGGTTTCTTAAAATAAATTAGATTCTTAATTTACTTGACATTTGAGTATGGCTCAATTACCCTGTAAATTATTTCATGTGTTTCTTGAAGAATTGTCTTTAAAGAAGTTAGAGAATAGGATGCAAGTTCTAGAAGGTATGTTATATATCTGTATATTAGACTTGATTAGTAATACTTGTTTTTCTTTATAAAACCCAGAAATAATAATTAAAAAAAAATTTAAATATACTTGTAGTACTGTAATACCTTCAGTACTAAATGCAAATTTAACAGCACTCATTTAAGTTGAACTAACTATAAAAAAAAAATTTAAGTTATGTTTCTATATATTTAAAATAGAATTTTTAGATTAAATGTTATAATATCTATTTTATCTATATAAGAAAGAAAAATAAAATGTATGTTTTAAATAAATATTTTTTTAAAAAATAGTATTGATGCTGATGCGATGGTGTTGGTTACCATTGAAGATTTAAAGTTGATGTTTATAAAGCTTGGAGGTTTTTTAAAAATTAGGAGTGGTTTTTAGCTATATATTTGAAGGTATTTTTTAACTAAAACTATATTTGCTGTTTACAGGTTCACAAATAAAATTAATCAATAAAAATGCAATTAACATGCTTTAAATGTGCTCACAATTTTGCTACAATAAATTTTTAGCTTTGCCATATGATAGGTATACGTGCGCTTTAGGAGCCATGTGAACTATTTGAGGAGCCATGTAAACTTTTGTGACTTAACAAGTATTTAATTTATCAAATGATAATATCGATGCCTAAGACAGCTTTATGCCAGAATATTTTGATGATGCTTATGATGCTCCTGATGCACAACCAATTCTTGATATAGCTGAGTGTTTTAACCATAGAGGAATATTCTTACCAGCTGCAAAGTTTCTTCTTAATCTAATGTCTGCTGGTATTCCATTAAACAATGTAAATGACATACATAATGGTTTGAATAAGATTTTTTCTATTTTTACTTGTACTGTGCAACATAAAGTCAGTAAAGTGTTTACTAATATATAATCTAGAGAATAAAAAAAAATGCATAAATTTTTCTTGCCTCTCTTGAACATCTATTCCATAATATTAATACTGTGAAAAAGCTGAGTACATATCTGGAAAGGGTTGATGCATTAAATATCCTTACTGAAACTGTACTGGGACATTGGTGGAAAACAAAGATGGGCAAGCAAGTTCAAGTAGAAGACACTTTTATGTTTGTACCCAGCAGCACAACCTTTAATTATATTTTTAGACACTCTGATTACTGGTCAGCCTGCACTTTTAATAAAGATATAGCTGAAGGTGAAATCTTACGTGACTACCAAGATGGAAGTAATAACCATGCCCACCGAAACTGCTATCCTTTGCCTCCACCTAACTTTGTTACACACAAAGTATTATTCAACGTTATTACAAAGAGGTGGAAGCAGTAAACCGTGTAGGAACAAAAGCGACCATGCACAAGCTTGGAGCATTCTCCTTTATTTTGAAAAATTTTCCACCTATTTCCAATTTTAATTTAGCAAATGTACATTTAGTTGCATTGACATATGCCAATGACATAAACAAGTATGGCATTAATGCAGTTTTAAGAGCAATTGTTAATAATTTAAAGTGTATGGAGGATGGATTTCAAATCCAAGTTTACGGTGAAGCTAATTCAAGGTGACAACCTCGGACTTCATACTTGTTTAGACTATATAGAGTCTTTTAATAGTGACTTTTGTTGTGATCTATGCCCAGCTGACAAAGGAATAATGCAAAGCAGTTTTACAGAAATTCCAAAGTTTCAACAATCTGTAGCACAATATGAGGAATTAACAAAATAGCAGCACAGCAAATTTATAAAGCCGAGTTTGGAAAAGTTGCAAGTATTTTGAAAAAACTTAAGTACTATCATCCGGCTAAAAATGATAGTGGGGACATCATGCATGATATTTTGGAAGATATAGCTGCTTTAGAAATCAAATTGGTTCTTTATAATTTTATCTACATTCAGCATCGTTTTGCTTTAAATTTGTTAAATAATTGTCTTAGACATTTTCCTTACGGATTAACATTACAAGATAAAAAACCTTGTCTAATAACTGAAAACTGTTTAAAAGATAGCAGTTTTCTTCTTGGATAGAAATCTAGTCAAACAATGACTTTATTAATTGTCTTGCCTTTGTTGGTTGGGGATAAAGTACCAAGCGAATCAGAACAATGGAAAATTTTGTTGCTATTGTTAAAAACTTCAAGTATTGAATTTTCACCTGCGGTCCACAAATCTGACAGGCACAGCCGCTTTGATTGGAAACCATAAGTCACTGTTCAAAAATATTTTTCCAAACAAGAATTTAATGTACAAACACCACAGACCTACATATTATCCAAGTCTAATCCTAAAAAATAGGCCGCTAGCCAGGATGTAGTGCATGCGTTTTGAAGTCAAACACAACTTTTTTAAGAGATTAGCCCTCATTGTTTGCAATTTTCGTAACATTGTCTACACACTTGTATTCGTTATCAACTTGCACACTGTAGTCAGTGATTAAAAAAAAAGGTTTTAAATAAAGTCTTGTTTTGGGCATATTTACCGAAACACTTTTATATCTTATGCCATATGGAGAAACAGTGTCATCTCATTTTGCAGATAAACATGCTGTTGTATATATTACAAATTTTAATGAAGCCTGTGGTACTGTTCACAAACCTGTAATGCCACTAATAGTAGACATTATTAGACAAGATTGTGATCATGAACAAAAAAGCTCATTTGTTATGCCATAATTTTGGCTGATTCAGTTTGATGAGCATCTACACAGTTACACTGTAACTTGTGATGAAACTAACACCGTTGGTGTCATCTCAAGTCACAACACCAACAGCTGTTACACACTTGATAGTTTGCATGATTATTATCTTGTTTTTTCGGGTATGTATATATATATATATATATATATATATATATATATATATATATATATATATATATATATATATATATATATGTATATGTGTGTTTATATATATACATATATATATATATACATATATATATATATATATATATATAAATATATATATATATCTATATATATAAATATATATATATATAAAAAAATATATTTATATATATATATATATATATACAAATAATTTTTATACATATATATATATATATATGTATATATATTATATATGTATATATATATATATATATATATATATATATATATATATATATATATATATATATATATATATATATATATATATGTATATATATACTTCGAGCACTTTAAATGTAACTTTGAGATTCTTTATGATACTTTTCTCTCTATCATCTAAATAACAGTGTGTAATTTTTTTAATAACTATTGGTATCAAAATATGTATCAGTATGTAAATCCCTCTCGATAATCTCAATATTTAAATAAAGACTGGAACAAAAACGTAAACTTACATTTTTCTTAGCATATTTGTTTAATTACAGAATGTGTACCCTCCTTGTCTTATCAATACTAACGAAGCATATATACCTCATGAAAGCATCTTCATATAGAGCTTTGCATTTTCATATAGTGATGTAAGACAGCCTATTGTACCAACAACAACAATCACAATGAATCAAATAAATTTTAATGTTATCAGCTGTTCTGCTAGTTCGCATCAATGTCAATATAAGTTTGTGAGTGAAATTTATTTAATTAATAATATTAAATGAAACTTTTTGTCTTTTTTCATAAAATTATAGTATTTATTAATAAGCATAGTAAATAGTAAATTCATTCTAAAGGCTTATTAACTGTCGAAAGATCACCCTAAAGGTGCATTAATTGTTGAAAGACCACCCTAAAGGTGCATTAATTGTGGAATGATCACCCTAAAGGTGCATAAATCTTATCTGAAAATGAACAAACCGGGCAGTTAGTCTTGATAAAAGATCTTTTTGTATCCATCATTGTTGGAAAACTTGTAAACGATAATAACTGATTAGGAAACCTTTAATATAATTTTTGATTTTGAATCTAATTTTTTGATATGTAAAATCAAATAGTAAAACTTAATATAATTAATTTTATTTTAAATTTAAGTTAATATTTATAAATAATTTACTGCAAAAATAAATGGGGAAATAGATACGTTATTAAACGCAGCATGCTTATTGTTTACTTTTTCTATTTTTGGTGCAGCTATCCCAATACAGAGAAAAAGCGACAAACCGCTTTCCGACCTTAAAAAGAGGTAATGGTGATGTTTATGTAAGTATTGTTATAAGTCTAATTGAAACTTTTATATGTATCTTTTGGGAAGTGGGATAATAGTTGCAATTTATTTAGTTTTACAAACCTTTGTGTTTTTACAGGACGCATACTTCAGACAGTTTGTTGAAGTATTACGAAACGGAAGTGAAAAATATTCACCATCAGGTAAATATTTTTCACTTCCGTTTCGTAATACTTCAACAAACTGTCTGAAGTATGTGTCCTGTAATGTCAAAGTGAAAAATATTCACCATCAGGTTATATGAAGAGCGTTTAAAGATGCTGAGAAAACAACTGGTAGTTACTGGCAACCAAACAAGCCGCATCAAAAGCGCCTTAAAACAGTATGTTTATAGAATGAATATTTGCATTAGGTATATATTTGAGATATATATTTATACAAATAAAATTATTACACTACCATTATTGTTGCAAAATTTTGAATCAATAATGGTAGTGTAATAATTTACTTAAATGTTACAGATATTTTAAAATATATTATTTAAATTATGTTTTTTGACTTTAATTATGATATGTTAACAGTTTTATCTTATTTATATTTAATGGCGTATTTAAGAGCTGTTTAAAATATGCTGTATAAAAATATAGTAAAAGATAAGAGTTTCTTTAATTGTTGTATTATTTTTTTATTTTTATTTTCATTATTGTTTTTTATCAGAGTATTTTATAGAAGTTGAAAGGGTTCGTACCCATAAACTTTTAAAAGAGGCACCTAACGAGAATCGCATTAAAATTATTATGGTATCAACCTATGCAAGTCGTAGTCTCTTAATGAGGGAAGGAAGACTTCCAATAAAAACATTTTCTCATCTTTTTCCCCATTAAAAAATACAATTATTACTAATTAAATTGTTGAGTACCAATATAGTAAATTTTATTTTAATAACAGTTACTATTTCATTTAGTTTAAAGAGCAATTCTGCAGAAGTGCACCCAACAGCAAACAGTTAGTGAATGGGCTAGGTGACCGTTTTTCACGGATCCTTTGTGTGCCTGAGGAAAACGCGAAAGGTTGTCAACCGATCTTACAATATTACTTGACGAAATAGCAGTTAACAACAACCTACTTGTAGGTTTGTTTTATTTATTCATGTTTAAATAATAAATGTTTATTACCACCAAATAAGTTAGCATTACGTTATTTATTAAGTTTGTAAAAGTTATATTGTTTTAATAACTTTTTACATGTTACATTGTTTTACATTGTTTACATGTTTTACATTGATTACATGTTTTACATTGTTTTAATACATTTTTACATACACATATAAAAGTTTTTAAAACAATATAAGTTTTTGTACGTATTTAGGAACATTTTTAACGATACCAAGGAAAAATACGCTCTGCTACTACTTCCACTTATGCTAACAGTTCCTGGGCGAAATCTACAGCGTGCCTCAATTACTGAAGTATGCAAGCGATCTATCTAGCTACATTCTGTAAGCAATGGCTACGTTTATCTTATAGCGTAAAATTTTTTTTCGGAGGCCTCAATTTTATGTTAACTTTGTTTAAAATGCGTAAACTATATTTATATTACCTTTTATTAGTATGGAACTTCAATGGACAAAATTTTTGCTAAAATTAAAAGTGACAGTGTTAAACAAACAATAATTATTGCATTGGGTGTAATTGAAAAGATTAGCTAATCCATTGTTATTGCAGAAAACGAAACTAATGAATCGCGTTGTATGGTTTCTGCTGTTGACAAGTGCTTCAACCTACACTACATCGGTCAGATTTAGTACGACAAAATTATAAGCCATGTTTGGCAGTTTTTGCAAGCACGTTTGTATAGAATTTTGAACAATGATCGGATCTCAGAATGTGAACGGGATCTTGTTACTTTTTTAAAGCACGTTAAATATAAATAACGCTCTTTTTAACAAGCAACATCTACCCATATTGTCAGAAAAGAAAATTGTCAAAAATGTTATACAAATACACACATCAACAAAATCTTTTTATTTTATTTGCAATGGAATTTAACCAAATGAATACCCACATAAATGTACAGTATGAGTAGTAGTATTTACATAGTAATGTTTGTAATTATGATAACATTATTTTTTAACTTAATTATTAAAATCATCTCTACCTGCAAACTATAACTAAAAAACGTGATTAATAACATTAAAATGAATTCTATCAACATAAATTTAAGTAACTGTAATCGAATACATTTATGAATGTAAAAAGTCCTAATTAATAAAGTATAAATAGATTTTTAATCGCAATAGCAAAACGAAGTTAAAATAGGGGTGCCCAAAAAATTTACTTAACTGAGTTATGGCAAGATTGTTTCAAAATCAATTTTATCTACAATAAAAATGCCGACAATATATAAAATAATATGTCTGTATATAAAACCCGAGTTGACGAAAGTTCTTTCCTGAATAAATAGTAAAATAGTTCCTGACTTTCAGGTAAACAAAATCCCTGATTTTAAGAAAGCTTTGTTTCCCTGATTTTTAAAGTAAAAAAAAAACGCCTGAAAATCATGCCATTACGTCTGAAAATCAATTGTGTCTAAATGCAAAGATTTAATCAGTAAGTTTTTCATGAATTTCAATTTTGGTTTCCTAATTATGCTTAAGAGTGTAGTACAGTCAATGAACTTGGACTTAGTATTGTCGGCAAATGTGAATAGCGAGGATGTTTTATTTTTTTTGACGGAAAACATATATATATATATATATATATATATATATATATATATATATATATATATATATATATATATATACATATATATATATATATATATACATATATATATATATATATATATGTATATATATACATATATATATATATATATATATATATATATATATATATATATATATATATACTTATATATATATATATATATATATATATATAAGTATATATATATAAATATATATATATATATATATATATATATATATTTATATATATATATATATATATATATATATATATATATAAATATATATATATATATATATATATTTATAACATATATATACATATATATATATATATATATATATATATATATATATATATATATATATATATATAATATACATATATATATATATATATATATATATATACATATATATATATATATATATATATATATATATATATATATATATATATATACTTATATATATATATATATATATATATATATATATATATATATATATATATATATATATATATATATATATATATATATATATATATATATATATATATATATATATATATATATATATATATATATATATATATATATATATATATATATATATATAGTCCCAAAAAGTCAAAAATTAGGTCATAATACTTAAAAATACAAATACTCAAACAAATATGTAAAACTATATCTAAATTATAATAAAAAAAATTATGTACATTTTAAAACATTTTTGCTATATGTAAATCCGCAAGCGTGTTTTTACAAATCAAGATTTTTTTCAAGTCAGGTTTGTTGATACTTTGCAATAGTAATGAAGCAATGAATTAAGCAGAAGTATATACCCTTAGGACTTAGTGAATTTATGTATGGGCAAATTTGATACATAATACTTATGTTTTACAAACTTTTGATTGTATATATTTTATATGTAAAAGCCATAATTGATGTTCATTCACAGTATCTACACCCACATATTATAGCGCTTTGTAAGCTTTATATTATGAATTTGTTACATTAACGACATTTATATACTTTTATCTCACACAGGTGATTATCAGTTTTCGGTTTGTGATCTAGAGTTTAGACCATATATAGTAGCACATTTACTAGCCTATTTTTTCTTTTTATATTGCTCGTACTTATATTTTTTATCATTTTACTTTATATTTTGTTATCTACTTATTTTATTGTTTTTGTATGGTGCGATAATTTTAGCCATCGTTGCCTTTAATGAACCAGCGGATCGATATTGACTTGTGTACTCATAGACCATTGTTTTATCCTTTGTTTAGTATGACTAGAGCGTGAGTTATTGTTCACCTAATCCCTGAGTCCTAAAATTTTCTTCCTCCTACAAAATAGTCTTTACATTCATTTATGATTATCACCCAATGACATCATCTACAATCTACTTCTATTTTCACATCTCCCAGATCTACGTGACTGGACGGCTCCGTTGGTCACTTTTTGCGACCATTGTGTCACATAAACAAACAAATTTATTCTTTGTGGCTGGTGAGCCCCGACTTCTTCCAATGTACACTACAACGACAAAACGGACATTAGGACATCCCGCTGGATGTGGTTACGGCGCTCAATAACCTAATGGCTACGCTAAAACTCACGCACACGTTCATTCGGAAGCTCCACAATGCACGTCGGATCAGCGCTCGCTGACTATGTGCTCGCATCTAAAATCTCACTCAATAGCACATCATTCCACACCAGCACAGGGCAGTCACTCTTTTGACTAAGAGCGATGGCTTGTGGCCTACGGTGACTAAGGTGTGCATTCGATCAATTGAAATCCATTCTGTAGGTCTTACGTCTGGCTCTGATGTGCTAGCCCATAAGCGCAAGGAGTGAGTGTGTTTAGCTTTCTATTCACCCGATTTGGAAGTGAACGAAAACATAACGAGACCATACGAGACGACCAAACGGTACATACTAATGTACTACACCATCATACCTGTAGACATCAACAGTCTCTAAAATCAGTTTATCAAATGTTTGTTCTTTATTATATACTTTTGTTCGTAATCTTTTTTTGACCTTATCCTTGTATATTTATTCAGGTTTGTGTTATTACGTGTGAATGAGACCGCATATTTGTGAGAAGCAAAAGAGCGTAAAACATTTTTCACATAATTGTGTATAAGCGTTTTTTTATAACAAATGTATTTTTGGTTTGTATGTACTGAACTATACCACTAGATAAGTTTAGACATCACAATCTCATAAGGTTTTTTGTTTCTTTTTTGTTTCTATCTAGTTTTCTTGATCTGACGTCGCTAAGTTAGTTTGTTGTGGTTTGCACAATACAATGTTCACTAACGTTCGTTAGGACTTTTTGTTAACAATATTGTTTTTAAACGTTACGTTTTTCAGTGGTTATAAGCTATTAGTAAAAAATCGCATTTATTGTCTCATCTGTTTATTTTTTTCTCTATTCTTTGCCTACTGATTATATGTATTTTTTTTATCTCTGGCTAATCATTCTTTAATTTATCTGAGTCTGTTTTGTGTGATAGCTTTTGTCTCTACTTATCAGGCAAGATTTATATTTCTCATACTATTGGAGTCACCAGATTATCTACCATATTTTCAACTAACTACTTTTATACTAACGACAAACATTCTTAGTTTCGTTGATTATGAGTGATATTTACTTATTATATTTAAAAGACACATTTCAGCCATAAAAGAAATGGTAAGTTACTCATAATTATTAACTTCTATTTTCTATTTGCTTTGTGTTATTTCTAGACATTAATTTGTTTATTTTTATACATACGCATACATGCATGTGTACACGTTTGTTTTTTCTAATGTAAGTGTACATGAAATTTATATGTATCAACATATTTGCTTATATATACTCCACGCACATCCCTTACCACCCTCATGAGATCTCTAAGAATGTTGGAGCTGAATTAAAAACTGGGATAGGGATTGGGATTTTTGTCTGGTGTAGTGTAGTCCTGTTATATTGCAATTTTGACTAGCATGACGTAGAGTGCAGGCGGTGAGATCTGTTGCAAGGACACGCCCCTGACGAGTGGCGTTAGTGCTGGTCTCGGGCGCTCAGAAACGTCATTGGTGATCGCAGTGCATTCCTGAGGAGGGGGATCACCATTATCTACTACTTAATTCTGATGGGGTTACCATGGCACCAACATTTCTTTACCTCTTACACCCAAGTATTATAGCGCTTTGTGAGCTTTATATTATGAATTTGTTACATTAACGACATTTATATACTTTTATCTCACACAGGTGATTATCAGTTTTCGGTTTGTTATCTAGAGTTTAGACCATATATAGTAGCACATTTACTAGCCTATTTTTTCTTTTTATATTGCTCGTACTTATTTTTTTTATCATTTTACTTTATATTTTGTTATCTACTTATTTTATTGTTTTTGTATGGTGCGATAATTTTAGCCATCGTTGCCTTTAATGAACCAGCGGATCGATATTGACTTGTTTACTCATAGACCATTGTTTTATCCTTTGTTTAGTATGACTAGAGCGTGAGTTATTGTTCACCTAATCCCTGAGTCCTAAAATTTTCTTCCTCCTACAAAATAGTCTTTACATTCATTTATGATTATCACCCAATGACATCATCTACAATCTACTTCTATTTTCACATCTCCCAGATCTACGTGACTGGACGGCTCCGTTGGTCACTTTTTGCGACCACTGTGTCGCATAAACAAATAATATGTAAAACTATATCTAAATTATAATAAAAAAAATTATGTACATTTTAAAACATTTTATGCTAAATGTAAATCCGCAAGCGTGTTTTTACAAATCAAGATTTTTTTTAAGTCAGGTTTGTTGATATTTTGCAATAGTAATGAAGCAATGAATTAAGCAGAAGTATATACCCTTAGGCCTTAGTGAATTTATGTATGGGCAAATTTGATACAAAATACTTATGTTTTACAAACTTTTAATTGTATATATTTTATATGTAAAAGCCATAATTGATGTTCATTCACAGTATCTTGTAAAAACTTCTATTTTTTTTTTTAATTTGCTAAGAATTTATAATCAGTTTTGGAAGTTTCGCCTTATGTATAATTATTTTTATTTGATTCGTTATTTAAACTAAAATAATATTCAATTGGATTTCTCCGGCAATCCAACTCGGAATTCCACTGATTATACCATCCGCATTAACCTCTCGGCCAAACATACACGCCATGGACAGTAGTTTAAATTTGTTAAAATTAATATTTGCGTATATATTTAAAGACGTTTTTAAAATGCGTAAACAAAGGGCTTTGGGGTCGTATAAAGTATTTAAAGTAACTTCCACCTGTTTTTTTAATAAACTTTTTTATTGAGAAAAAAAAGTGGAGGGGGGTATTTGAGAAACGTAAGTACTTTTTAAGAGGAGGTGGGGACATAAAAAAACGCATGGCAACTGGGGGAGGGGGTTAAATTTCAAATTTTTTGGCGTACGTACTTTATGGACAACCCCTTATGATAGAGAGTTTTATCCTGATTAAAAATCGTATAAAAACATAGACCTGAAAACCCAAGGAAAGTTCTATAATTTGATGCTGAGGTGTCAAAAAAAATATCAAAAATGCTAATATTCGCCATCTTTTTTATAATATTTTAAAATTTCAATTATTAACTACGCCACCTGGTCTCTGTAGTTTGAAAGTTATTAAAATACTCATGGAAATTCCAAAAATATTCATAAAAATTCTGATGCAAAAAATTTGCCAAAAACAAAATGTAATTATACAAGACTCTCTATAAGAAATGTTTCTGTATTTTTGTTTTAAAAATAAAATGGCGAATGCTAGACGAACGACTATTATTAAGTTTGATAGCCTTAATTTACCGGAATACGGTCGCAGGTTCAAAAACAATAATAACGAGTGCATCCTGTGGTGCAGGGACTTTGGTTTACTTGCTATCAATATGATCTGTCCTCGCGTAACTCCCAGTGGAACGAATGAAATAGTCATAATGTCGATAGAAAGATTTGGAGATGCATGCAAAAACAATGCAAAAAGAAAATAAGTATTCGTGTTAGAAGTTTTTTGAAAGTTCTTAACTGAAACTTTGACAAATAATAGGTATTACTTATATTTGGACTCGTAGCGCGGAAAAAGTCGTGGCCTTTCAGTAGAAGATATTCAAAAGGATTTAGAAATTGGTAGCAATAAAAAAATAGTAGATTGGGATCAATTTTGTAGAGACATTGTCGTCACTTTTATCCTTAATAATCGCGTGCAATTAGAAGGGCCAATAGAGGGTTCAATAGTGGAAATAGATGAAAAGAAGGAAGTGCAACCGAGGTAGAATTGTAGAAGATCAACAGATTTTTGGTGCGTACGATATAGCGACTAAAGAAGGGTTACTCACTCCTGTAGCGCACCGCAATGCAGCAACCTTATTATCCATTATTATACAATAGTTTCGTCCTGGAACTGAAATATGGAACAATATGTGGGCAGCATACCGAGGTTTAGCAGCGCAAGGTTTTCAACATTGTACAGTAAACCTTACTTTACGTTTTGCTGATCCCGTAACAAATGTTACGGCAAACAGGGTTGAGGCAATGTGACAAAGAAACAAAGCCTAATTCAAAGCTATGTTTGAGCCCATAAATCGTGAAATGATTCCCGATTATTTTTCAGAATTTATGTGGGCGCAATGTTTTGAAAAACACTCTTATATTTACTTTTGGAACCAAGTTGTAAATGAATATTTGATTATTATTTTTGTATATAGTAACATTTGTCTATCTAAAATCATTAATATATTTAAAAAAATATGTATATAACCTGAAAATAAAAAAAAAACTTGTTGAAATTCGAAGTTTTTTCAAAAAAAAATACTAAAATAAAAATAAAATACATATTAAATTTCACCTAAAAATGTTTTAGCGAAATAAAAACCAGGCTATAAAGTTTTTTTTAACGATTTCATAATGTTTACCGCCTTATTAAATTGGTCGTGCTTCAAAAAAGATGGCGAGTATTAGCGTTTTTGGTATATTTTTTTGACACTTCGACATCAAATTAGAGAACTTTCCTTTGGTTTTCAGGTCTATGTTTTTATATGATTAATAATCAGGATAAAGTTCTCCATCATAATCAAAAATAAAAATAGGGGAGTAAATATGCAAACTAGCGCTAGAGTTAGTACAGTCTTGGAATATGTTTCCAGACAGGTTGAATTTATAATTGACTTTAGAGGTAATGCAGTACAACGTATGTTGATGCTTGATGTTATTGATTTTAGTACTGCACTAACTAAGAGACTCAAGTACCTCTTGGTTAATTAGTACTAAAAGTTTTGGCGAATAGTTTTAGTTTTCCTTATTTTTTTTTGATTTTTTAAAGCACACTTCATAGAAAATATAATTTATAGAAAGTGGTAATAGAGATTTGTTTGTCTATTTCATTAAAACTAATAGATTAAAGCCCCATTTTTAAATTTAGAATTAGTGTTTATTCAATAGTTTACTGTTTTAATATTTTTTGTTTTTCTATAGTTTACTATAGAAACACAATAAAATATAAGTGCTTTTATTTTTAACCCATAACTTTTTACTAAAATAAAAATTTTAGTTTTACCTTTTAAAACAGGTTTTTAACCGTCCTAATAAGTTTTAGATTTATGCATTTTGAGGACACAGGTAGCAAATTTAACTTTATGCTTATTTTTTAAACATAAAATTTAACAATTTAAAAAAGCATTTGTTTGTTATAAAAACTGAAATTATTTTATTCAGAAAGTATTTTTCTAAAACATATTAAATATATAAGCTAAAAATGTAATAAAATTAAAAGACCAAAAGTATAAGCAATGCTGCAGCTACGTAACTATATCTTTTATTTCATTTAACTCCATTTGATGTGAATTGTAATAAAATCACCACAGCTTAAAATATCACCGCACCAAAAAAAATAAATGAAACTAGGAAGCGTTTTGAAGTAATTAAACTTCGTAGGGTACCAAGCGCCGCCGAATAATACAAGTACGTTCACAGTATATAATAAAAAAGCGACAAATACGTTTATGAAATTTATTATAACTATGATAATTGTAGACATAAAGTCCACAAAACCTGGTACTACAACTTAACTTTTTATTCGAAACTTAATAACCTTCTACTCATCCTTTATATATATATATATATATATATATTATATATATATATATATATATATATATATATATATATATATATATATATATATATATATATTACGTATTTTCTACTGCGTGTTATGCAATATTTTACATATCAATATGAGGGGATGAAATATTTTAATTTTTTTTTGTACATAATTTATTTCTATGTTGAAGAATCTTCATATTGCATATACATATATCGAAATTAATGGGAGGAACAAGAAAAAGACACAGTTCGCCTTTTCGCCAAGCCCCATGTATATATATATATATATAAATATATATATATATATATATATATATATATATATATATATATATATATATATATATATATATATATGTATATACAAATATATATATATATATATATATATATATATTTATTTATATATATATATATATATATATATATATATATATATATATATATATATGTATATATTTATATAAATATATATATATATATATATATATATATATGTATATATATATATATATATATATATATATATATATATATATATATATATATATATATATATATATATATATATATATATATATATATATATATATATATATATATGTATATAAAATTATGCATAACCGTAACATATAGATATATATAAAAATATAAATCAGTGTTAGTTTTTCTATACATTTTGTACATTTATTATTCTATATATTTTTAAATTGATCAAATACTCTCTAAATTAGCTAAAAACCAAAAGATGTGAAATTCTGAATATACAATGCGACAAATGACTATAACTTTTGTAAACAATATACAAAATAGATAGCATATAAAAAATTTCCAAACACATTATTCTAAGCAATAAATGCAAGCATCTATGATGTTACAAGCATAAATAAATGGTGGATTATATATTCTTAAAGTATAATACCAATAATTATTTAATATATTGCAGAATTTCATTAGGCTCAATTATTATTCCAATATTCTAAGCAGCAAATATAACTAATTTTTGTAACATTTATAAATTATATACATGAAGAATGTGATATTTTAAATACGTATTTCTTATAGTGTGAATTATACTTCTTAATTTTATTATTGGGATGTCATATTCTAAGATTCTAATCAAAAAATGCAGCTATTAAGTATACTATTTTAAAACTAAATTTATAGTGGATCAGATATTCTTAACATAAATTACTGATAGTGATTAATATATTTTATAATTTCATTATAACCATGTGATATTCTAAAATTCTAAGCAACAAATTAAACTATAATAATTAGAGATAAAATACATTGAAGATGTTTGTATTGTTATTTTTGATTACACTATGAAGATTTTTAAAAAAACGTAAAGGCATTTATTTATGCTCTACATCGTTTTTTTTACAATTTAATTTAATGATGTTTAAAGTGCTCGATATGAAAAAAGACTAATACTTACTAAAATTATTATTACGTATTCCATTTTATTTTTCTTAATTTTAGATTCTTAATCTTTTTAACTGTAGCATCACAATAAAAACCCTTAGTCTTTATTTGCAAAAAAGGTGTATGTCAAGAAAAGTATCTGGTTGAAAATACTTCTCAAACTATTCTAAATTCAATTAACTTTGACAAAGTTTTTAAGTTTTTATATATTTCAAAAATTATTTTATTTTATTTAAACTTAATTGAAATCAAGTTGCCATTTTGTTTCTGAGTTATTTCAATAAATTAACCTTTGCTTATTCGATCTATACTTATTCACTTTTTCAACTGGAAAAAATGTACCCGCTCTAACCCTATTATAAACTTTTCATCAAAATAAACAATGGGTGTTTATAGTATATAATTTGATTTTTTCTTTTCACAATGCATATACTTTTGATACATCTTTCTTTTCATGA
>NC_088922.1:47070000-47080000 GCF_038396675.1 Hydra vulgaris
TATCTATGTAACCAGCCCGAGCAGCAATGTGAAGTGCAGTATCATTTTTTTCGGTCTTCCTATTAACATATTTTCTTTGCGCATTTTCCAAATTTTCCCCTTTAACAGTAGCTAGAGCTAAAAAAGATTTTCAAAATACCTTATAAAATTATAAGCATGTTTCTATATATATATACATATATATATATATATATATATATATATATATATATATATATATATATATATATATATATATATATATATATATATATATGTATGTGTGTGTATATATATATATATATATATATATATATATATATATATATATATGTATATATATATATAAATAATTATATATATATATATATATATATAAATGTATATATATATATATATATAAATATATATATATATATATATATATATATATATATATATATATATATATATATATACATATATATATCTATATATATATATATATATATATATATATATATACACTTATATATTAGAGTGCATCAAACACCCCATGTTTTTGTAAACATTTAAAATTTTGAGTGGACCTAAATTAGTTTTTCTCCAAATATTGTTTTAAACTTTTGTGTGAAATTTCAGTTTTCTAAGTCAATTTTTAAGGGGTCCTGCATTGATACATAGTTTTGTATATAGATTAGCATAGCTAATAATGTATTTCACGACAATTATAACAAGAAAAACAGCTGCAAAGCATTATATTATTAAGTTTTATTAAGTTAATTAGTCCTTAAATATTGTCAGTAAAGTTAAAAATACAGTAGTAATAGTTTACTGTGCATGTTTAGTTGCTTATATAAACTTTAGCTTGATTTTCTAAAATCTGGTTTCCTTTGACAATCCTTTTCAACCGCTTGCAATTTATTTTTGTGCTCTGCTTTATTCTTGTCAGCTATTAAAACGTCGCTGATAAGCTTAATCTCTCTTTCTGCACAGACATAAATGACATTTATTGCTTGAATATTAGTGCTTGAAGCTTGATATGCTCCAGATTCAGGTCAGCAAGAAACGTCATCATTTAAAAAGCTTGGCTGCTGTTTTAGTGCGTAAAACGTAAACCATGAATCTAATAGAACAAAATCTGCCAGTTTAGTTAATAATGTGATAGCTTCTTTAGAAGGAAACTGTGGCTTTTTAAAACCTGTCCCAAATCCTCCTCTTGGGGATGTAACAGGTACGGCTGGTTGAATTTCAAGAAACCGGTCGGCCAGCAAACGCTTCTCTGCACATGTGCACATGGTGTAAAATGGCTAAATAGAGCCAGAGGCACCATTTCTGCATTTAAATACCACAAATGGCGCTGAAATGTAGGTATGGCACTCTTTACAATATTAGCATTTACTGCTTCATATTTCAAAAGTTTGCAAAAGAGCTTAAGATTGTTCCAAGGAGCATCTGCAGCTGATGAGCACGTCATCCACCATGTACTATAGACATGTGTCACAAATACAACAAAATCAGATATTTTTTGCACTTAGTGGATGGCTGTAATACTCCCTCGAGAAAGATCGTTATTATGCTGTTGCAACAGACATATTTTGATAGAATAGATTAGTTTGGCCATCCATCTTGTCTTGTGTAATGGACCCGGTCTGTTTAAGGTGATAATACTACCTTCTGTATCTTCTGTGTCTAACATGAGTGTTCATAGATAAATAATTTCATTTTAATCATTTTGTCTCAGTTTAAGCTCAGCTTGAGCAGCGCTCAGGACTTCAGAGCTGCATGAGTAAAGAAAAGTTTTTGCTTCTTGACTGTAAGACTTTGTCGAGTCAAAGCATGTCACAAACGATTCCCTAATTGTTTTGCCTATAAGACAAAAGTTCTTTCAGAATTTTAAAAAATGAACTACATCAAGTGATCTGGAAGTCTCAGTTTTAAGATTTTCAAATGCTTGTGAAAGCACAACTTCCCTAATATGATGGCGACAGCCAGACCATAGCAAGGCTTTACCAAGTCTTTGTTGGATAGTTACACATGCTGCAGAAACGTAGCCTGTGTTTGAGGCGGTTGTGTCAAATGTCATGTTGACAATTGACTCTTTACAATGCTAGAAATTTAAAAGATCAAGTTTTATATTAGCTATTTTGTTGCCTGAGCTTTCTTTGCCAGATGGATATAATGGAACGCCAAGTTATTTCAAATTTATTGTATTTCCAACCACTGCACAAAGCCGTTCTTCAGACGCGTTCTTATCAGTTAAAGAAGTCATCAATTTTGAGTCCCAATGAAGAGTTGTCAAGTCTGGTGCAACCTATTGTTCTTTATAGTCTTCTATAAATTGCTGAACAACATTTCTCCGGGATCTGTCTGCAGTTGCATAAGGAGTAGACACATTAGATCTGTTGCATTGTGACTTTTCACTCAAAGCTACTGTAAATGTTGCTTGTTGAGCTGCTGACATATTCAAGCGTGTTGCTAAACAACAAGTCTGGGACATTTTAATATATCATGAGGAATAAATGCAGATGTTCTAGTGTGTGAGGAACGGTAATGGCGTTTTTTACTTGTCTCCAGAGTCTCAAAATTTATGTCACATTCACCTTCATCGCTAATACCTAATAGGCTTCGAGTTACTGTTTCTTCTCCTTCTTCATTTGCTCTTTGCTTCTCTTTGTTGAATATTTTTATTTAATATGCTATCTTTTGATCCTAAAATTCCAGTTCTGTTAGTTTTCATGGAGTGGAGCGGAAAAGTTTCATATAGTGAAGCTTCCATAGCATTTAACCTGCTTACAACTGATGCATTTGACCTGCGTTTCTTTGCTATCGCCCTGAGTTTATCATTTTCCTTAAGCATTTGTATGATGCGATCACTAGCTTTGAGTTCTGAAGTCATTGGAATATTTGCTTTGCCATAAGTTACCACTAATTTGTTCAATACAAGTCTTGCTGCTTCGCATTGATAACGGTTTATACTAGTGATTATATTTGGAGCATTTGAGTGGTACACCATGCAACGGAGTACTTGACGTCTGGTTGGAAGGCGGGCACCAGTGATCACTGCATCTTTAGGCGAAATAGCTTGATCTAATCCAAATATTGCAAGTGCCTTTCTTGAACCCTTGGGTTGTGAATTGAAAGGAGATGCCATTACAGTTCATACTACTGAAAAAATAGGTAAGTTACAGTTATGGTAAGTACTGTTATTTGAAGCTAAAAAGGTATCATTAGCCATTAAAAGTAAGTTGGTAAATAATGAGAAGTTATTTAATGCTACTTAGTTTCCCTATTATCACTCATGCCATGAAAAATGATAAAAATTAGTAAATATGTAAAATTTTTATTATACAATTAAAAAAGATAGTTGCTTACCAACTGATATATTCAAAATAACACCAAAAAGTTCCTGACTTTTCTCTCATAAGAATGTGCAAATATATCTATGCGGATGAAGAATATTGCTCATAAATCTTATGCTTTTTTTCAAGTTATTATTTATAAATAAAACTCTGAGTTTTTATTTATCTAACTTTTTTCTCTTTTCTGTTGTGTTTTTTGTTAAATTTATTATTTTAATCTTTCTTAAACCGAACTCTTTTCTCTTTATTACTAAAGTATATATAAGTATGTATATATATATATATATATATATATATATATATATATATATATATATATATATATATATATATATATATATATATATATATATATATATATATGAATATATAGATAGATAAATAAAAAGATAGATAGATAGATAGATGAATAGATAGATAGATAGATAGATAGATATAGATAGAAAGATAATTATAGATATTATTGATAACTTAACATTATGATATATAAAAACTTTATAATTTTTTTTTATATTGTTAGGTGGTTTTTTAGACAAGAAAAAGTAGAAAGTTGTAAATAGTTTTTTTTTCAGTTCTGAAGCAAACCCAGCTAACACAAAATGTTCAAGTACGTTCGACGAACTTTGCAAACGTTTGAGCACGTTCCTTAAACGTTCATAGAACGTTCTTGAATGCTCGTTGAACGTTTGTGAACGTTTTGTGTTACCTGGGAATGCTACAAAATAGCATTAGAAACAATTATTGTTTTTAGTTTCCAGTAGTAATGCAAATGAAACAATGAAAAAAGAGTTAAGTTTGATACCTCCGTTAAAATTGCTTAAGATTTCACTAGTCAAAGGGAAATGTGTTTAAAGCCACAACAAAACACCTGCAGCAAAATAAAAATTTAATAACACATAATTGCAAAGCTTCAAAAATGGTTTTGTAGAGTATAATAATGATTAAGCTTATTTACTTTCAGAAACAAAAAGTAGGATTTCTAACAATATTCTTAAGACAGGTCTAGATAATTAATTTATAAAATCAAGAAGAAATTTACTGTGACTGACTCTTATCGCTATATGGTGCAAATGTTAACACTTGCACTTGAATTATGGAAACGAAAGGAGGTATCAGACTACTTTAAAGTGTCTGAGTTAATACAAGTTAAAAATCAAAAGCCTTATTACATTAAAAGCCACTATTCTAACTTTAAGGTTCGTGCTTCGAAGTTATAGAGTTGAGAGAGGGTTATACAATTGTAAATTACTTTAAAGAGGATAAATTTCTCAAACAAAAACTGTTTAGATTTGTTTCAGATGATGTTGATTATGACACAAGGTTTGTTTTTAAGAATCAAGTATATATAACTAAACATATCACAGAAAATCTACCTATTGCATCTTTTTAGAACAAATTATTGATAGCTGTGTGGCATAATTTAGAAATTTATAAACTTTATCAATGTTCATCTCAGAAGTAATTTTCATTTAAATGCTGAATGAATGTTGATTATCAGCTGCCAGTCATGGTAATTTCTTTTTTGATGGTATTGGTGGAACTAGTAAAGGAGTGGCTTGCCAAGAAAATCCAAAATAAATAACTAATAGGCAGATTTTTCATACAATTTTATGTAATTTTGATGAAAACTAAAAGTAATTCGCATTTGTTTTAACTTATTTTCAATAAAGGAAGTTGAATAAAATCAAACTCATTTAGAAGAAATGGTTATTTAGGTGGTTGAACAGTTCCTGGAACAAAGATGTATTATCATTTTATTCATATTAATTTAGATACAAATAGTTATGAAAAAAAAAGTATTTGATATTATTCTAAAAACCAAAAAAAAAGCAACGAGATTTTGTTAAACATTAGAAATGGAATACATATGCGTGTTTTTATAGCAAACTTTGTTGGATCGGAATGCATTTAATTAAACTAATAAAATTTTTTTGGCATATAATAAGTGATGAGAGCTAGTTGCTTAAATCTAAAGTTATATGTATAACTTTTAATCCTCCACAATCTGGTCGTTTGTACAAAATATCTAATTTAAAGATATATCTAATCAAAATATCTAATTGAAAGAATATAAGCAGGTTTTAACAAAGAAATAATTGTTTAACATAATGTTGTTGTAACTTGGTCTATATTTTTTTGTAGTTGTTTGTTTGTTTATTTATATTTCTAAATACAGTGTGGGTTAGGGTTATAGTGGTTGGATGAATTCGTAAAATAATAATATATAATCAACATTTCCCTTAGAGAATTTGAGTGACAGCCCCATTTTAGTTCCGAAAGTCAATATTTTTCAAGTATATATTTCACATCAAAATTGGATAAAAACATATATTCTTGGAACTGTGTATTAAATTTTATTTGTGTTCTAAATTTTAGAAAAATCTTTTAAACCACTTATCAGATAACCACAAAAAAGATTTATATTTTGAGTCAATATTTTAGCAGTTATCATTTACTTAACATAGACAGCAAATGATTCAAAATTTTCTTTTTTGAAATGGTTTCAAATAGAATGACTAAAGTTGGATTATATAACAAGTGCTAACAAAAATTAACTCTAAAGCTGTACCGATCAATTTTGCAACTTGGGCACGCAGAGGAAATTACTTTTTCTACCACCGTCCTTATTTTCCTTTGCTTGCCCTACTACCTACAGTTGAATACGGAGAGTAAATACCCTCGTAGGAAGTCTAATAGGGGGATAGTGATAGCATAACCTCAAGCCTCCATTTAATTTGTTTAAAATATGAACTCTATTTCTGCTGTGAGAAGGTAAAAGTTGCTTTCAGCTTTGCTACTTTATTTGCTTTGCCTTCAGAGTTTGCTACTTTATTTGCTTTGCCTTCCTTCTGATTCAAAATCCCTTCAATTCAATTTTGATTTGTTGTTTCTGAGGCATTCCTAATAATTTTCGTCACCCCAACACTCAAATTCTGAAAGGAAACCTTTTTTTTTCTGCTGCAATTTCAATTGAAACGTTTTATACTAAAGCATTTGGTTTCTTGGTTTAAAGAATGATTTTAACACATGAAATCCAAAAAAATCAAAAAGCTAAAATTGATTTGAATAATAAGATTTTTTTGAATTGCAAACTGTGAGTATATTTTTTATGGGGTTGTGGATAATGGATTTCAAAACTTAAAGAAGTTCTTTAATTTTTTTCTGCAATGGTGTGATTTTGTTTGTTTTTTTGGCATATGTACTTGTGGCACTGTTCCACAAATGTTTGTGTTTTCATCAGTTTCTCATATTTTGTAGAACTTGAAAAGTATACAAAGTGGTTTAAATTTCTCCAAAAATGTGATTATGAGGGCTTGGTGATAAAAGTAAGCTTATTTTTTTCTAGCCGCAGTCATGTAAATGCTTTTTTTATAAGTTACAATTGTAAATTTTCTTCTTATTGACAAACAAATACACACAAATGACAAGGAAAAACCCTTGCAGCATTGACACCAACAAGTTTTAAAGTGTAAGCAGCTCATGAAGAAAATTTGTTGAATCCAGAAAAAAATTGGATGCTAATTTGGATGCCGATTTCCAGATGTATTGGCTCTATTGTTGAAAATCTTTAGAGATCTTTCTTTCATTTTTTAGCTGTCTCTGTAGCAATACATTCTCATATTTTTGATCAGATTCACTTAAGTCCATAAGGTTTTCTTTAATTGAACAGGTTTTAAATTGGTGTGGATATAACTGATTATTTAGGTTATCTTCTCCTGGTTGGAGGCACCTTTAGAGTAGTCTCATGGAACAGAGTAGCATATAGCTTCTTTGTTGTTTGACAATAACCATTTCTGACTTTCTGCCTGTGAAACTCAATCGTTTTAATCAAGAGCGTTTTACTTTTCTTTACATTGAACAGATTTAATGTGTTCAGCCACTATAATATAGGCGTATCAACTAAATCAAGTTCAGAAAAATCCACTGTTTTGCTTACCGGTACTTTTTGTTGTGCTTCGGAGGGGGTATTGCTCTTTGCACAGAACAAAATTGAATCAACAATCACTTTCAAAATGTCTTATTCAAAAGGTACTTTTTTATCTCTTCATTGATAACTTTCTACAGATAACTATGGTCTTTCTTTCTTCAAGGCTTTTTTGAAAGTTTTCCAGTGAGAGTAGTACCTTAGGCGTTCTTTGCTATTTTCATGTTCAGGAATTCTTGGGTCTAGTTTTTTTTCACATCCAAAATACTATTAAAATTTCTAAGAAATGTTGCTTTTTTTTATTGAAAATATCAAAAACAAATAAATAGTTTAATTTCTTTGCTGCACAGCAACCAATAGCTAACAAATATAATCACCATTGTTGTTGAATTATTATTTTTATACCATTTTGTGATAGAGTATTGCATTCTGTTGTTTTATTTATTTTTGCTCTGGCCCATGTTAAATCAAGAAGCATCTGATTTTGACTTACTTGTAGCAATGTTGTTGGACTTCTGTGTTTTTATTTTTGAGATCCAAGGAAAACCTGATACTTCTGAACGAAGCTCATTTCCATCCATTTCAGCTATATCAGATTGCTGAAAATTTCAACCTTCTCTTGTCTTTGAATCAATTGTGTACAATTTTTCTTTTGGCTGAAGAAAATCTCCAATTCATTTAGTTCCAAATAATGATCTGAACTTAAGTAACTAGTTTGAGCTGTTTAAGAAAACATTTTTTATTAATTTTCATAAACTTTAACATTAATATCATATGAAATAGTTTGTTTTCCTACAGTAGAGTTTTTTTTAAATCACTTCTTTAAAAAGTTTCTTCATCACTTTCTTGGCGCTGTTTTCTTTTCTTTTTATATGGAGCGCCAGATATTATTTTGGTGCAATTCGTTATTAAGTCTTTGATTTGACAAATTATTAACTATGTTTTTGATTTGACAAATTATTAACTATGTTTTTGATTTGACAAATTATTAACTATGTTTTTGATTTGACAAATTATTAACTATGTTTTTGATTTGACAAATTATTAACTATGTTTTTGATTTGACAAATTATTAACTGTTTTTGATTTGACAAATTATTAACTATGTTTTTGAATGTTTAAAAGGTGATGATTATGCAGTTTGTTTTTTCCTTCTTTTTTCTAACAATTTTCTTTATAACAATTTTGTAAAAATATTTTAACGTTACTGTCTGATATGGGACTGTTCATATAATCTCGAAGTATAACAAATATAAATAAAAGTAGTATTGAATGTTCCCCGTTAGGAAAACATAAATTTGTAAAAATTTATCACCTATATTGGCGCTAAAAAGCTCTCTTCTGTATTTTAAAAAAGATTGTTTAAGTTGAAGTTAGTGAATGGAGGTGCAATTTAAAATAATTTTTTTATCTGCATGATCCGTAAAGAGACGCCATAAAAATATTTTCAAGTAATTACTTTTTCAATAATATTTAGATCAATTTTGCCCCTTCCTAAGTTTGACGCCTCGTGCCGCGGTCCAGCTGGCGCCGCCCTTAATACAGTCTTGCTATGTAGTAAAATGATAAAGTAACCTTATGGCTTTTGGTTGAGTAAATACTACAGATAGTATTTTAATAAAATCCTTATAATTGGGTAGGTGTAGACTAAATATTGCTACTTAACAAAGCTTGTAAAAATGTCTTTTAAACAAATACTTCAATAGTTGTGCTATTTTTATGATCTAACCTTTTCTGCTATCTTTTAATGAGGGTTATAATTGTTCTACGGTTGACTAGCAGTAATGTTTCTCAAGCTGTATGAAGGTCTTAAAGAAGCTGATTCCAATAAATATGCTATCTTGCGCTTCAAATTTTCCCATGAATGGAATTATCTTTCATTCAAGAAAAAACTAAAAGAAATTATTTTCTCCTTCGGAGACAGGTATTTATAATAATAAAGTGCTCTAAAAATGAATATGAAGCTTCTTACATAAGGTAATATACAATAGTATGTCTTATCCACATCTTATGTGTATATGAAAACAGTACTCTTTAAAATATTTTTGTATTTGTATATAAAAGTATCAAGAATTTCTTTATACCAATTTTATTTATATATTTTTACGAAATTTATGTTCTCGCTAATTATTACTACAACATGCTTTTGTTTTTTGTTTTATATTTCATGTTAATTTAACGTACTTATTATTCACGAGCGGTTCTCGATAATAAAACCTGAAGGTCTTCTGCAAGTCTCGGCGATCTTTTTTTTGTTTTTATTTTTATGCCTTTTATACCTATCTTATTGTATAAATTTATTGAAATTTATTGAACGAACAAAAAAAATACCTCCGGTAATACTTGAGTTGTGTTTCTTTAAGGCCATATATAGTAAAAATATAGGCAACTCAATTATTACCAGAGGTATTATTAAAGTGCAACACAGCATTGTCGACGTAATAGCCTTCTTTGATAAAATTTTATGTTCTTTAAAAAGAATGTTTTATTTTTTAACTTTCAAATATAACTTATGTTGATTTCAAGGTTTGTCTTTATATTTAACTCATAATTAGAGTAACAAAATATATTTTAAAAAGCATCTGCTTCAATCTCTCGTTTATAAACATTTGAATTCTCAAAGACTTTCAATTTAAAATTCAGTTGAAATCTTTTTTTTTTTTTTTTTTTGTATTACTGTTTTATATACTGAATAGCTCAGCTATAGTATTATGAGCAATAAGTAGCAAACGGTCTTAAAACTTTTTTTTGTTGT
>NC_088922.1:47085000-47132500 GCF_038396675.1 Hydra vulgaris
CATTAAAGCTTGGTTAGAATCATCAAAACTAGTGATGCATAAATAAATGATACACAGTTATTTAACGACCCTAAAACTCTTAAAAGTATCCGAATCTTCTGTATGGCCGCTGAAAAAGCCCAACAAGTTTTAAACAGACACTCTTGGTATCTAACCAAACAGGTGTCTGAATTAAGTTTATTTTCAAATAAACTTTCTCTAAATGATTAAGAAAGAATTGCCAAAAAAATTTAGATTATGGAAAACCACTTGGTATCAGTTATGGTAAGCCAACTCTTCCATTCATTAAAAAAAATTCTGAAATATTTTATTATTTTAAGAAAAAGTATTGGTTGATTTTTAACAACTTAAAAGATGATGGAAAATGGCTCGAAACCCCTTCATCGGAATGGGACGAAAATACTAACTATTTGAAGATGAAGCTATTTGTCAAAACTTTAAAGGTAACTAACGACGTGGTTGAGAGAGGAATAAAGTTGTGTTCCGATTACCTTCTAACACTTACAAAAGTATACATAAAAATTAATTAATAATTTAGAAAAGAAATCAACAACAACAAAACAAAACATTTAAAAAAAGATTCATATAATGTTTTTAATGATTGATATATTTTTATTCTTTAGGATGAAGCTGTTCGAAACAATGTTTTTAACGTGGTCGAAAATCACAGAAAAATTGTTGGCAATTTAAATAAGAAGCGGTTATTTGCTGATTTAGCGCAATACAAATAGCTGCTTTTATGACACTTTTTTTAAGGATAAAATATCCTGCAGTAGAAAATAGTCACGTATTTTAATGAAAATGTATTGTTTTTAACAATTATTTTTTATAAAAATAGAAACTATTATTGTTCCACAAAGTTGGAAGTCTTTCTACAAAATTTCAATTTTGACGTATTTTACGTTTAAAACGAAAATGATCAAATCAAATTTGGCAGCACTTAATAATGTTTTTATATAACTTTTTTATATATTTTAATTTCTTATGCATAAAAGATTGTGTTTCTATGCAGACTAGTAAAAGTTTTGGAAAATTTTGTTTTTGGTCAACCCTAATATATATATATATATATATATATATATATATATATATATATATATATATATATATATATATATATATATATATATATATATATCATATATATATATATATATATATATATATATATATATATATATATAGATATATATATATATATATATATATATACATATATATATATATATATATATATATATATATAGATATATATACATATATATACATATATATAGATATATATATATATATATATATATATAAATATATATATATATATATGTATATAAATATATATATATATAAATATATATATATATATATATATATATATATATATATATATATATATATATATATATATATATATATATATATATATATATATATATATATATATATATATATATATATATATATATATATATATACAAGGGTGATGAAGATTTACAACCTCATTTCCTTGTATTATACTTTTATGAGCTTTCATTGAAGATTAGAAACTTAATTTCAAGGTATTTAATAAAAAAAAAGTCTCACACACAAAATGATATTAAAATTTATATTCATTAGTTTTTTTGCTTAACATTTGAGGTTCCTAAAAGCAATTGCAAAATTAAACACAAGCTTCAGTGTCACTCACATAAAAAATTTTACTGGGTCATCAAAGATACAAGAAAATCAATTATTTACGATAATGTCATTGGGCAGGATAAATTTAAGCAGAAGATTTTCTTGTTGCACCAGGTGTAATACATGTCATGCAAAACTTTCATCACTTGCTCAAGCATTAAATGCCTCGGGCAATGTTGACTGGAAATTCGTATATTTCTAGGTGTTTTATAAGCATCTAAGACCTTTTAGATAGTCGGTCAGCATTACAGACAATTCATCAAAATCTTCAGGTGTGGAACAATTGACTGCTTACCAAATAGCCGGCCTATGAGTAGGAAATGAATAAATAGATTTTACGCAGCCTGTTGTGGTTATTTAAAACCAGAATAAATGCTAAAAACGATAAAATGACATAAAAGACCTAGCATACATTTCTCATGTTTGGGATCTAATTAAATTTTACAAAGGGTATTTCATTCATCTTGGAGTGGTGACGGAAGATACGAGTTACATGGTAAAGAAACTTCATGCCGTCTCTCCACCCACCTTATTTTTTAATCTAAGTTTACTGCTGCTGTAGAGTGATTTCAATTTATCATAATTGCCTGTCAAATCCTGTGCAAAGTTGTATTTAAAGTTTAGTAATTTAGTCAATCCATTGATCTTATTGCCCGTGACAACGCGAAAAATGCGATCTAGAATATGATATTAGCAATTAAAATTGAGTTTGTGGTAAGATTTTTCTCTTCGAATGCTTGGTGCAGCCAAAAATCAACGTCTTTTTTTGTTTTCACACTTATTGTATCTGCAGCAATCAGCACAATTGATTCCCATAAGTTGAATTCCTTCAACACATTGTGAATTCCTTCTGCGATTGTTTGAGCTTTCCCATTTTTTAATTTGAGCTTAGTCAACTTAAATTCTTTTACTATGTTCTTGAGGACCATTACCTAATATTTAAACTCATCAATGTGTTTGCCGCCAAAATGAATACTCCATTTCTCCAGTTGAAGGTAGTGCTGAGCTGATAACTGTGGATAATGTCGCTTGGCATTACCTACTTTTGCTTTTTTCCGCTGCAAACCCAATGGAAAGCTAACTTATATTTGACCCCTAAATTTTGCATCAAAGTCACAAAGTTGTCATTTTGTTCAACAAATTCAGCAACTCTTCTTCTGTCATTCTGTCAGATAAAACAAAATGTTTTCTTTCAACTCGTTTGCTTTTATGCATTTTATGCTAATAAATTGGACACTTTGCTATTGGTTGTTCCAAAAGCGCATGTAAGATAATTTGGTGATTTAAATTCTGACACGAATTCAATTTAATAGTAGACTTTCGGGTTATAGTGAATTGAAAATTAAAAAAACTATATTTCAATTCCATTATTATTGCTGGCGCATACAAATGCATAATTTGATATTATTAACTTATTTAAATTCATGTTCAAGAAAAGCTTTTATAATTACCTATAAGCTTACATTTTGTGTTCGCAATTACAAACCATGTATTCTTATTTACAAAATGCAATTTCTAATTTACATGTTGTGTTTCTCAATTACATTTTACGATTTCTGAATTAAATGTTGTTTTGCCTAATTAAATATTACGAATTTTTAAATACAACCTTTATGTCCTCAATAAACCTTTAAAAGATGTAGTTGCAATATACGTAAAAGATAGACTAATGTCACCATGGATGCTAACCTAATTCGCGTTTCTAATCATTCACGCGTTTTTAGAAGCAAGGTCTGCAAGCAAATGTTAGCTGATAAATTTTTCTTAGCTTTTAAGGAGAATTGATGTTGCAGTTTGTTTAATTTGATTTAAGGCTTGAAGAAATAATTAGTATAAATGCTCATAGGCGACTCGACACTAATTGTTGTCAAAATGAAAGAGATAAAACTAGGCAAGATGAAATTATTCTTTGTTAAAATGTAAGATATGCTGTTTGGCGAACAGAAAACTTACCTGGCAGAATTCAGTGCCAAGTTGTGTTAATGTCTGTTAATTTGATTTTACTTCAGTCACTTAAGAACAAGGCTAAGTATGATTTTTATTGTTTGTAATAACAATCAATAACAGTCTTAATTTTGAATGACTTTTTTTAAAAATTCAAACATATAAAAATGTTCTCTTATTTTTTTAGTTGCCTTTGTCATTACTTAACTAGCTTGCTTCCGTTGGCACCTGTTTTAATTTAGTAAATTTATATGATGTTAAATTTACTACTTACAGTTCACTTATTTGCTGTAAAATTGGGTTTGAATCTAAAGACTGTTCTCTGATGTGCTTTCGTTGAGCCACTTTATACATAATTGACTTCCTCTTTATTTTTTATAATTCTGCCCCAGTATGATTATTTATCATTATGTAAACTATAACCCTCGTGGTACTGCATGGTTTTAGTACCATTAACCTAGTACGTTCAAAAAGTCACACCTTCGGTAATCATTATGCTTGCATATATTTAATGACTGCAAGACAACTTTTAGGCTTTGAACCAACCAAGGTCTTTAACCGTTGTTGGTTACATTTTTTCTTCACTTAGAAAAGAATTGCTGTTAATTGAGACAAACTTTATACTTTTTGTTCAGCTGCTTTAACTTCAAAATTTCATAAGTCTTTGATTGAATTCCTGTAACTGAGGAATCAATCTAACTTTTCTAAAACCATTTAGTAGCTAACTTCGATATGAGCTTTAATCATTAGTAAACAGTTAGAGGGAAGCTGGATCCTTACATAATTAAGGTCAAAATAATTTTGTTTACTGGTAACGTAATAAAACCAGTTTTTTTGGTTATTCGAGTTTTTTGTGCTATTTTGTGCGACGATGTTGTTTATGTCTGTATCATTAAAGTAACTTCTCTTGAGGAGGCTGATTAAGTGCGAATTTCATAACTGCGAATCTGCATAAGTGAGAAGCAGTTGCAAAGACTGGCATAAGTGCGAACTGGCACAAGCGCGAACTGGCATAAGTGCGCCAAAAGAATTTGCAAACATTGGCATAAGTGCGAACTGGCATAAGTGCGAACTGGCATATGTGCGAATCAATTGCAAAAACTGGCATAAGTGCGAACTGGCACAAACGCGAACTGGCATAAGTGCGCCGAAAGAATTTGCAAACATTGGCATAAGTGCGAACTGGCATAAGTGCGAACTGGCATATGTGCGAATCAATTGCAAAAACTGGCATAAGTGCGAACTGGCACAAGCGCGAACTGGCATAAGTGCGCCGAAAGAATTTGCAAATATTGGCATAAGTGCGATTTGGCATAAGTGCGAACTGGCATAAGTGGGAATTGGCATAAATGCGAACTTGCCAATTCGCCACTTATGCCAATTTGCACTTATGCCAATGTTTGCAAATTCTTTTGGCGCACTTATGCCAGTTCGCGCTTGTGCCAGTTCGCACTTATACCATTCGCACTTATGCGGATTCGCAGTTATGAAATTCGCATTTATTCAGCCGCCCCCTTCTCTTATGCTCATATGTATTTGTTACGTGTTTATTTTACTTTTTATTACAAACTGCCTTGGGAACAATTTCTCTCAGTTCCTCTCTCTCTCTCTTTTTAAATAAGAATTAATATAAAGAAATTATTAAAATTTATGCAGCTACTGATCTCTTACTTATTTCTTATCACCGCAATTAATAACAACCATGTATAAGATATACTTCATGAGTTGCTTACTATTATGATATAACTGTTCAACTGTTTAACAATAGTTTTTCCTCGTTTATTCAAGCATTGTAATAAATAAAATTTCTTTATTTTGCGTATTTTAGTTATCAAAATATCTTAACCCGCTGGGCACAGGACGTAAAAAAGACGTCTTTTAAACGTCTACTGAACGTTTTGGACGTTTTTTGAACGTTCAAAAGACGTCTTATTTAGGTCCTGTGCCCACTGGGAAGGGATATATATATATATATATATATATATATATATTTATATATATATATATATATATATATATATATATATATATATATATATATATATAAACATACAGCGCCAAGCATACTTATCAAGTTGTGTTTTCTTGCCTCTTTTTATAGCTAACAATTCTGGAAATATATAACAATGTCTGTAAAGTGTGCTCACAAATATCTCGTGCTTTGCGGAATTGGTTACTGTTGGTTACTGTGCTTTGCGTTGATTGAGCTATCTGTTATAGCTAATATTTTATTTTTTATGTTTTCTATTATCTTATTATTATTCTAATTCTACTAACAATAAAATGCAAATAATGCAAATTAACAATAAAATGCAAAATTTAGTAATTGAAAACTGTAACTTTTTTTTCATTTATTTTTGTTGTTATTAGCAGGCTTTATTTGACTTTCCTCCTCTGCTTTTTTTTGTGTTGTAACATTTTAAAATGGACTTATCTGGTCTTAATGAAGTCTTTTTATGTCGTTAACTGTAAGCAGTTACAAAGCTGATAGGAAGACATACTTGAAATATCGTTTATAGATAAACTTGTAGTTAATTATAATTTGTATATAATACCTCAAGTTATATTGTTATTAATAATTTAATTACAAATACCCTTGTTACTGGTTGCTTACTGCTAGATTAAACAGTTATGTATTTTAGAGAAGGAAATAAAATAAGAGAAAAAATATAAGAGGAGATACAAGTCAAAATTTCTTGCTTTCTAGGCAAGTGCTCTACCTCTTCACCATTACGGCATGAACGCTTCTTCATTATTAACTAATAATCATTAGGATACAAAACCCTGTTCAAAAATAAACTAGAGGAAAATCCTTAATCTTGAAAGAAACATTGTTTGTTTTTTTTTGAGCAAAAAAGTTAAATTAATAACAAATTTTACGACTTTTTTTAATTTTTCATTTTTTTTTGAATATATATGTATATATATATATATATATATATATATATATATATATATATATATATATATATATATATATATATATATATATACATACAGCTATGCTATAGCATATATATATACATAAAGCTACGCTATATATATATATGCTATATATATGTATATATATATGCTATAGCATATATATATACATACAGCTATGCTATATATATATATAGATTTATATATATATAAATATATAAATACATATATATATATATACGTATACATATATATATATACATATATATATATATATATATATATATATATATATATATATATATATATATATATATATATATATATATATATATATACATACAGCTATGCTCAAATGTATGGAGCATCCCTATATTTTATTTAAAATTCAAAAGTAATGAACAAATAGTAAATGTGAATGTGTTTATTTGATACAAATTATTTCAATTCAACAATATTATTTAATATAATTAATATTTTGTAGCACCTCCCTTTGCCTTGATCACCGCACGTAGTCTTTTGGGCATGCTGTCCACAAGATCCTTACATACATTCGCTGGTATTTTTTCCCATTCATCCAGAATTTTCGCTTTAAATTCTTCTTTGGATTTACATCTGTAAATTGACAACTTCCTCTACAAAATAGACCACAAATTTTCTATGGGTGACAAATCTGGAGACTGGGGGGGCCACGTAATGAGGGGAACTTTATTTGTTGAAAACCAGTCCAAACTTTTTTTTGCCTTGTGGCAAGGAGCGTTATCTTGTTGAAAATAATATTGAGGGACATCTTCGTCAAATAATTTCAATATTGATGGCTCCAAAACTTCATTTGGCATGGTAATGTAGCGCTCTGCATTCATCCTACCCTCACATAAAAATATTTCACCTACGCCACTGGAGGCCATGCAACCCCAGATCATTGTGCCACCACCGCCAAATTTGACTGTAGGGATGATACATTCCGGCTCAAATGCTTCGCCTGGTCGTCGTCTTACAAAGGTGCCTCCAGGTTGCCCGAAAATCTAGGTCAAAAAAGTAAAGGAATACAAATTTGATATTATAAATTTCAACATGTAAAATTTCAGGTACTTAAAGGAATAATTTCGAAATGATATTTTTTTTTTATTTTTTGGTTACACCGTAAGTCATAATGATGCCTTACCTCTATATTTGATTCGTCTGACCAAATAATTTTGGCCCAATCTTCTGATGACCAATTTTGGTGCTGTTTAGCCCATTCTAAACGAAGTTTCTTATGGTGCTCAGTCAGCAATGGTTTTCGGCGAGCCCTTCTTCCATGTAAAATACCTTCTTTTAAGTATCTTCTAACACTTGGAGCAGAAATTTGAATTTTTCTGTGCTCCCACAGATCGCTAACCAAGTCTTTAGAAGATTTGGTCCGATTTCGAAGTGAAATCCTGTTGAGGAAACGATGGTTTCTAGGAGAAAGTATACGTTTTCTTCCCGTTTTTGGTCTATTTTCGTATGAACCAGTTTCACTAAATCTATTTATAGCATTTTGCACTGCTTTACTTGAGCATTTCATAATTTTTGAAATTTCCACTTGGGAATGTCCTTGTTTATGGAGTATCACAATTTGGCTTCTTTCACTTACAGAAAGTTCGCGTGTTTTACTCATAATGAAAATAAATAAAGAACGATAAAAAAAATCACTACTTTTAAACAATAGATAATGAGCGGCTGACAATAGTTACGTTTAAGATAAGAATAAAATGAATATCTTAATTCGACAGACTTTATACTAAGTGAGTATGTAGACAAGTTAAGACAAGTCTAATCATGCCCAGACAAGCAAATTCAACATGCATTAAATGATTTACTAATGCTTAAACGTAAAAAACAAATAAAATACCATTTAAAAAAAAATTCATCATGTATATCTCATTTTTTAAACACAAATATATTTAAACAAATAGGTGCTCCATACATTTGAGCATTGCTGTATATATATATATATATCTATATCTATATATATATATATATATATATATATATATATATATATATATATATATATATATAACCGGACTTTTAACTTTTTATTAATTGAAAGACTGCCTGCCCCAACCAAACCCTCAGTCGATGTAGCAACACTCCCTTGCGGGTCAGGCTATAAGATAGTAGATGTAGCAGCACTCCCTTGTGGGTCAGGCTATTTGTCAGTCGATGTAGCAGCACTCCATTGCGAGTCAGGCTATTTGTCAGTAGATGTAACAGCACTCCCTTGCGAGTCAGGCTATAAGATAGTCGATGTAGCAACACTCCGCGCATGAATTACAGTAAAAAAAAAATTAAAATAAAAACATTTTGTTAAAAAAATTAAAAATAAAACATCTTATTAAAAAAAATAAAAATAAAAACGTTGTTTATATTGTTAAAAACATTCAGATCGTTTTTAAAACATTCTGGTCAATCAAATTTGCGTTTTTGTGGTTTTTTTAAAAAACGATATATTTGTAATTAAATTAATGGTTTCTACTTTCGTCCAACACGCAAATGTTGGGCGAAAGTCAAAAGTAATTAAAAGTGACGTATGTGTTGGCGTAAGAATTACTTTTTTCCTTCCGCTCTTCCCAAAGGCAACAAACTATAGATCTATATATATATATATATATATATATATATATATATATATATATATATATATATATATATATATATATATATATATATATATATATATATATATACATGTATATATATTATATATATATATATATATATATATATATACATGTATATATATATATATATATATACATGTATATATATATATATATATATATATATATATATATATATATATGTATATATGTATATATATATATATATATATATGCGTGTGTGTGTGTGTGTGTGTGTGTGTGTGTGTGTGTGTGTGAGTGAGTGTGTGCTTTCGCTTTCGGATTTATAGGAAGTTATAAAGAAAGAATGAATAATACTTATTTATCTTAAAATACGCTTAACATAACACTGGCATTTTGGCAGGTTTGAATTATGGAAAAAGGTATATAGAAAACATTCCTATTTCATTCAGTTGTATTTAAGAGAATTTTTCTTTATGCATATTAGTGTAGAAACCCTTTAACCTTTTAAAATTTTTTAAACCCTTCTTTAAATTTTAAACCCTTTCATTTTTTAAATCTTTAATTAAGATTTTGTTCTTATATTTTTCTATTATTGTATTTACATCGAGAAGCCATAAAGCAGTGCTTAAATCGCAGGCTCTATAAGCTTCGATATTTTCGATATTCCTTATAAACAACTAAACAAAATCGGATGAGAGGGTGGCATAACATATTTTTCAAATGCACTTGAACGGTGCCCTGCATGACGACTATTAACTCTATGAGGAAAAAAAACTGCAACAATTAAAAAAAAAATAACTGAATTTAAGAGCGACTTTCTGTAATAATCAGCTTACCACCAAACGTTTTGAGCGATCTGTTTCAAAATTGCTAAATTTTCATATGTTGTTGCTATATAAAATACATATATGATCATGCTATTCATACAAGAAACTCAAGTTCAAAATTTTTTTTAAATTATAAGTGGTTCTTTGGAACTCATAGGAGTGGTAGTTGCTTATATTTGGAATTTTAGGACCAGTTAAATTAAAGATTTCACTTTTTCCTTAACTTTTTTGTTCAAATACTTGTTTTTTGTTCAAAACTTGTTTTTGTTCAAAAACTTGTTTTTTGTTCAAAAACTTGCTTTTTGTTCAAAAACTTGTTTTTTGTTCAAAAACTTGTTTTTGTTCAATAACTTGTTTTTTGTTCAAAAACTTGTTTTTTGTTCAACAACTTGTTTTTTTAAATTGAGTTTTACAGTAAATACATGGCTATAACTGTTATCATTTCACAATCAATGCGTCAAAAGATTAGAATTTTATTTTTAAGTTGTATTTTGCGGCTAAGCCTTTACTTCCCCATAAGTTTTTTTATACATTTAGATAAAGATTTATAAAAAAAAAAAATTATGGGGTATTTGCGGCTTTAAATGAAAACAAAGATTACAACTAACAAAACAAAAAATCTATTTTCGCGTAATTTGAAGCAAGGTATTTAATCAAGGGAAAAAATCATCTTCATCAATTTGATTAATTTTTGGTCTGAGTCAGACAGATAACAATTACCAAACGAAATACTCATTGTAAATTATTTAGTTTGATTTATTTATTTTTTTAGTTTAAAAATGCCGTTGACACCATTTTGTCAATATTTCTAAAATATTTAGACAAACTTTGATATCTAAAATCTAAAGAACCAATTTCAATTTTTTGAAAAAATTTTGCAATTGAGCTTCTAGTATAAAAAGCAACAATATTCTAAAAAATTAGCAAGTTTGAAAAGGGTTACTGTTTAGCTCTGTCTAACTCTTACAGAAAGTCCCTCTCAAAGGTATCACAAATGTGAAAAATATAGTAATATAGATTTATTATTTTTAAAGTGAAAATGATCAATAAGTTTAAAACTTATTAAGTGTAGGGGAAACTTTGAGTAACACAGTTACTAATACTAACCAATAATAACTATTAAAAAATGGTTGCAAACTATTTTAAAATTACCTATTGTATTTATTTCTATGTTCATATAAGATAAAAACCTTATTTAATTCACATTTTATGTCCTACTAAATAATATACTGTTGAGTTTTGTGAACATAAAAAGTATACCCCAAAAGCTTAACAAAATAATCAGAAACGCATTGAAATTACTCTTAAATATTTCAAAACTGAGTAAAAATTAAACTCATCTTTCATATTTTTAACTCGGATGCACCAGCAATCAAAGGGCAAAACAAGACTGAATTAAAATTATTTGCCTTTTGTATAATAACATATAAAGTTGCTTAGTCGCTGATTATAAACTAAACAGTTCCACGCCCATTTTTAGATGGTTTGTTCAATAGTAATGAACTAAATCTAAAAGCATAATGTAAAGCAAAAAAAAAAGTAAAGTATTGTCTTAAAAAGTAAAAATCCATTTAATGGATCTCCAACATTTATAATGTGCAATCGATTGCTAGAACTTAAGGTAACAAAAAAAACCCTTTAAGAAATTCTTAAAGAACAACTTTTTTCAAAAATCTTGCAATTAAAAGTGTCAAGATGATCATATTTCATTTATCCTAAACGTAACTTATTTAAGTAACTTGTATTAGTAATTGGGTGTTTAACTTTTATTTTTGGTTTTTCTTTTATTTAAATGAGATAACAAACATGGATAAAATGATAATAGTCCATGATAACAAAACACCACTTAAAGTATAGCGTAAACTAATAAAAATACCTTTTCGTTGTCTATTGCATTAACATCACAATAATGTTTTATTAAATGTTCACAAATCTCTTCATTACCTCTTCGAGCTGCAAAGTGAAGAGCAGTCAAGCCTTGTGAATTTTTTAACCTAACATCAGCATTTCGTTCACATAAACACTTTGCAGCATCTGTCATATTATATCTGAAATTTAAAATTATATATTGATTTGTCAACTAATTTTCAAAACTATTCTCTATAAGTATATTAATTACATTCAAAAAGTTCCAATGTTAACAAAACAAATATTTTTGAATAAAAGTCGCTAATTAAACATTTTAACAAAATTGGTTTGTTAAAATGTTTGAATAGATTCAAATTTACTAAACTTAAAAATTAGCTATTATTATCAATACTATTTTGTTTTAAAATAAGATTGTTTCATGTGCTTATTTAACTTAAAAGTTTAAGTTAAGTTTTTATTTTTTTACTTTAAATGAATTTGTCAAATTTTTTATTTTTGTTCATCTATTTTTTCTATTGCTGAAGGGAAATTGTCAAAATAGACTCTGTTCCCTAACACAAAACAACATTTTTACACAAAAATAAATGCTGTTTTATATAAATTATTTAACTTTATACCAAAAAATAAAATACTCAGTACTTAGAACTTACTTTGCTGCAAAATGAAGCGCAGTATTCTTTTCTTTTATGGTTTTTTTATTTATGTCGGATCCATTGTCCAATAGGAAGCTGATAATATCAACTCTATTAAATTTAGATGCTAAATGCAATGGTGTTAGTCCTTGGGAATTTATTGAAATTAGTTCCATTTTTCTTTGGTAACCATCTAAACTATTTAAGATTGATTTAACTTTTTCAAGGGAACCTTCAATTGCAGCTTGGTGCAAAGCAAAAAATACATCACTAGACGGTAACTTTTTTCCAAGAAATTCATCGATAAATATTTGATTTGGTTTGTATTTGTTGATGTTGTTATTCGTAATTTTTAACTGTTTTCCTGCATCTCCGCCACAAGAAAATAGCACTGTTAAAGCATTTTTAGCCATGATGATAAACTAGAGTAAAATTAAAGTTAAAGTAATTTTTTGATTCTTTTTATCTGTGTATTGAAATTATGGGCCTAAAACCTTTTAACTTAAAACTTTATCTTATAAAATACAATTTAAAATAATTTTTACCAACATTAGAATAACCCAATCTTATTTTGATTATTATAAACTTCGTTAAGGCCGTTTTTATAACATCGGAGTCCCTCAATTCAAGGAAGTAACTTTTTTTAGTTTACTGCAAATGTAGGGGTTAAATTAATCGTATAAACTGCACTTTTTAAGAGACCTTAAGTAAAATTTAAAGCTTTATCACTAAACTCATACCAAATGAGCCGATTTTTATAAACCATTTTTTCCAGAAGGGTGTCGTGCTGTAGAAATCGTTTAAAATATTTTTTATTTCTAGACACATTATATATTGAATAAACACGGAAAAATCCGGTCAACTTAAATTTGGGATTTCTCTCAAACCATAAATGCATTTTATTTAAAATTTTCTTACAATAAATGTGTTTACATCATTTTGGGTTTTAACATAATTTTAAAGGGGTTTGATGGGCAAAAGATCAAATTTTATAGTGGGATGACGCCATTATTTTGCAGAGTTTTTCCTTTTTCACCTTATTGATGGCAAGATCCAATTTTTTTGAAAGTCATTTTATTTTTTATAACTTCGCCTGTCTTACAAAGAACTCCTTGACCTAATGTCCAAATATCTTTAATCTTGCGCTCTTAAAGTTGATTTGGAGGATTGGAATCTTTAAGAACTATTTTAACATTATTATCTTTTCATTATTGTAGAATTTCGTAAGAATGTTGAAATGCAGCAAGATCTGGCCAAAAGAGACGTCGGTATTTGTGTTTTTTCATAAAAGGCAAAAGTCTTTTTTAAAGGCATATTTTGATGTAGAAATTGGCAGTAAAGATCTTCTAAGTGTCAAAACAAAAGGACTGCATACCACAGCTTCAAATTTCTTGCCACACAAGAAGCTTGGATGCAAATTTTTTCTCATTAAACTTATTTATATTGATTATTTACAGATTTATCTTTGTTCTCACGGTAAAAATGTTTACCAGGAAATTGTGAAAAATCCGCCTTGCAACACGTTTTGTTGTCTTTTACTTGTTGTCATTTACATATATCCGCTCATATTTTAACCAACTTCTTCGGGCATCAAATTCCTTCAATTTCATCCTCTAAGCTTCTCTTATATGTATTTTTCTTATGAAATGCTTTAATTCCAGCATTTTTAAGTAACTTTTTGATATAACAACGCGATGTCTTGAATTTTCTTGCTAGATTTTGACGTGAGAAGTTTGGGTTTCTCGTTGTTGAACTTAAAATCGAGTTCATCTTTTTTGATTTACGGAAAGTTTTCTTTTTTCCTTTTTCAAGTTTTCTTTTGAAAATTTGAGTAGACTTAAACTTATTTTTAATATCTGTGATTGTAGATTGTGGGACATTGGTACGTTTAGCAATCAAGCGATATAAAATGGTTGGATTTTTGCAAAAAAAATGTACAACATTTTTACGCATCTCAACTTATTTTCCAAATATTTTGCAAGTCATTGATTTGCATAAAAAAAGTTTATTAACACAATTAAAGGCAAGGAAGTAACGTTTAATTAAAAAAATTAAAAGCATTTGTGGTTAAAGAGAAATCTCAATTTAAAGTTGACCATATTTTTCCGTGTCCACCCGATATAAAGTTTATGGAGTTAATGTAGGTGATCATTTATCATGGCTTTACATATAAAATAAAGACAATCAAAAATGTAAAACCTTAGAATAATGCATCGACTTCGCTTATACATAAATTCAAGTATAAAAATACGTTGAACGAAAAGTTCATTGACCTGATGTTGTAGTTTGGTTGGATTTTGGTCGCGACACAAGTTAACTACATTCCAACAATGTTTCAACTTCGGCATAGAGACGTTATTCTAACGCTTGTCTATCAAACATTGGAACAACGCCAGAAAAACGTTATCAACTAACTTCTTAAATGTTAACATTAAAACGACGTCGGAGAAACTTTGGCTGTACCAACGTTAATCTGATTAACGATAAAACAACTTTGGAACAACGCTTTTGCTTTTGACATCAAATCAACGTCTCCGTACCAACGTAAACACAACTTGATTTTACAAAAAAAAGAGCGATTTTGAAATGGTTGAAAAACCATTAATAAAAAAAAATGATAAATTTAATCTGGTTTTTTAGGCATTATAATTAGTAATACTAATATTTATAACATTTTAAATTCTACAGTCGAATTATGTAAATTTTTGAACATTTTATTGATAAATTAAAGTTACTAAAACATTAATTGATTTTTAAAAGTTGCTAAGACTTTTTTTATGTACTTTTATAGTTTGTATATTAAACATTACTAATATTGTAAAAATTTTTGTTATTTTTAGTTTCTTCTGAAACTAATTTACTTTCAGCACTCAACAGTACAAAGTGTTTCTTCTGAAACATAAAGTTAAAATTGATTTTAGGAATAGAAAAATATATCTTGCAAAAATAGCAACAGAACACCTAAATTTTAAATCAGAGTCTTAGTCATAAAAGACAAAATGTTGATTTGAATCAAATAAACACTCAGTAACTATTTAATTTTCATAATGAGTTACAATTTTAGATTTCTCTAACTTCAGAGTTATGCCAACTTTGACTTTTCTACTTACAATTGAAAATAACTGCTATTAATTTTTTTTGTTAATTTGTCTCCTCAAAACCATTAAGGCTAGTATAGTTAAGGATGCTTTTTTATAAATTGTAATTATAACCCTGTCTTAACTCTTCAACTCCAAAACACAATTAAAATACAAGTTAAAGTAAATTTTTGTACAGTTTTCGTTTGTGATATTTGATATTATATAGTTTTTGTATAATATAATTTATATATACACTTATATATATATATATATATATATATATATATATATATATATATACATATATATATATATATATATATATATATATATATATATATATATATATATACATATATATATATATATATATATATATATATATATATATATATATATATACATATATATATATATATATATATATATATATATATATATATATATATATAAAAGGGTTATATATATATATATATATATATATATATATATATATATGTATATATATATATAAGGGTTATATATATATATATATATATATATATATATATATATTTATATATATATATATATATGTATATGTATATATATATATATATATATATATATATATATAAAAGGGTTATAAATATATATATATATAAATATATATATATATATATATATATATATATATATATATATATATATATATATATATATATATATATATATATATGTATATATATATATATATATATATATATATGTATATATATATATATATATATATATATATATATATATATATATATATATATATATATATACATATATATATATCCCAGCTAGCACACTTACATTGGGCCAACGTATGTAAAACCATCGCGAACGTCGGCTGTTTTTTCCAATGCAAAACCAACGTTGATCAAATGGCATTTGTTAAATGATGAAATTTATACCGACGGAACTAAAAACAGCTGGCTGATTTACATTGGTTCGACGTATGTAAGGACATCGCAAAAAATTGATTATTTTTACGATGTAAACCCAACGTTGACCCAATGTTATTAACCGACGTTAATTTAATGTGTATAAACCAACGCTGAGTTAATGTATGTAAAAACATCGCAAAATGTTGACTGGTTTAACGATCTAAACTTAAAGTTAATCCATTGTATATAACCTAACGTTGATTCAATATAAATAAATATACGTTGATCCAATGTATGTAAAAACGCCGCATAAATTTGATTTTTTTTACGATCTAAACCCAACGTTGATCCAATGTTATAAACCCGTTTTTGATTTGATTTATACACATACATTGGAACAACGTTGGATTTTATGCAGTGGATTAACGTTGCGTTTGCATAGAGAGAAGGTGGATATACATTTTTTATAAATTCTCATAAATCATACAAATATACATTTGTGTAATTTATGAGAATTATTTTTTATTTAGATATTTAAATTCATCATCAAAATATATTTGCTCATATATTTTTCTCTTTTTTATGTAATGAAATATCAAGCCTCAAGCAAAGCAAACTTGAATAATGTCTCTATAATCAGATGCAACCATAAGTATAACCACATGAAATAAGCAATATTAATTTAGCATCGAAAAAGCGAAAATACGTATGTATAAACACGTTTATACATATATACAACTATTCACGCGTATAAGCATACGATATTTTATGTTTAAATGTATATGCTTAACATAAAGCAAATTAGTTCAGTTCCGATAAAAGGTAGATACCAATTTGTGCAAACGTAAAATATAACGTTGAATCAACTTAAAATACAACGTTTTGCCAACGTTAAATACAACGTTTTGCCAACGTTAAATACAACGTTTTGCCAACGAAAATACAACGTTGTGTGAACCTAAAGTACAATGTTGAACCAACGTAAAACACTACGCAATGTCGACTTAAAATACAACGTTGAACCAACGTTGTTTTTTGGCTGTTTGCGACGTCGCATTTGTAACCAAAATGATATAAAAACAACGTTGGCGGTAGATGTTTGGCCAACGCAACGCACAACATTGTTCTAACGTTTTATCAATGTATGTGTGCTAGCTGGGATATATATATATATATATATATATATATATATATATATATATATATATATATATATATGTATATATATATATATATATATATATATATATATATATATATATATATATATATAAACGTTATCAAAGTTTTATCATTTACTCATTTACTTACCTTCTTCAAGTCAACTCAGAAATAAATCATTACATCATTTAATCTTAAATATTTAACTCAACTGGTAAACAAAAGAAGATTTGAAACAAAAGAAGTTTACACTAAGAATGTGTAACAAAGGCTTTCCACAAACGTTGCAAGTTTTATTTTAATGTGTTTAATATGATATAGAGAAAAAAACCTGGAGATTAAATTTTATTGTCCAGCTTTTTTATCAGCAAATGATTAACAGTCATTTTATTAAAATGACTCATTTGCTGTTACTCATTTGCTATTACAACTTATGTCAGCCTATAATTACTCTTAAACGTTTTAGATCGGTTGCAGCATAACAAAATTGTTATTGAAGAATTAAAATGTTTTAAAATTTTACATCCGTTATAAAATTTAGAGAATAAAAATATTTTTAGATTTATGATTTTTTCATGATTTAATCAGATCTACTTAATCTGTTTGATATTACTGATTGTTTAATAAATTAGATCGGATTTTTTAAGGCTTGACTTTGGTGAATGCAGTAAAATGTACTAATGCAAATAAGATCTTATGTGTAAAACATTTCAATGTGCCTAATATATTTTATTTTTTTAATAGGTCAACTTGTTGGTGAAAAGCTACCGAAATATATGTTAAGGACTGAAGTCAGAAACTATTTTTGTATTTCTTCATTAATATACTTATTTGTTACATTTATATTCAGAAAATTACAGGCATTATAAATATCGCAAATATGTTGATAATTATTTTTTTATATCACATTAAATGAGTATACATATTGTATGTGAATTTTTATATAACGCAACAATAACATAATACAATGTCTATAAAAATGATATCAATTGATTAAAATTGATACAAAATCAGTTTTAGAAATACTTTGAAGCATTTTTATTTTAAACTTTACCCCTCCTGTGTCTTACAGGGTTAGACAAGAAATTTCCTGAATTACTCCATTGTCTTGTAATGCAAGACATGCTTTTTAATCAACTCTTTACTATTGTTTTGCAAGACATTCTTGGGGACCATAATAGTTTGGGCATTATTTTGATGTAAATAACAGAGTATTAAAAACACGGATCGACAAAATTAAAAATGGCTAGTCCTAGTAAGCGATTGAAATTTACAACTTCAGAAGTAATTTCTCAGTTAGAATTCAGTGACGATAGTTTTGACTCTGATTTAGATTTAAATGATTATATCCTCAATGATGTTGGTGATTTATCTGAAGAAGGCAGTGACGATGGTGATGATAATTCGAATTAAATCGTAGAAAACATTGAATTTAATGATAATGACACGAATGTAAACAAGTTGTTGATCAATCAGCTGATCAAGCAGCTGTTCACAACTTTGTAAATACTTGGGTGACATCACTATGCCAACTAAAACAGCTCCCCTTCACAGTACAAAATACTCGAATTCAATTGTCTCCAAATAAGGTGCCAAATTCAGTTTGTGGATTTTTTAAGTTAATTTTTACACCAGCAGTTATTGGCACTATTACAAAGGAAACTAATCGCTATGCAGTAGAAAAACTGTTTGGCAAAACATTGTCTACCTATTCTATTTGGCATCATTGGACAGATGTTACCACTGTTGAATTAAAGGCATATCTTGGAAGTATTCTAAAAATGACTTTACATGATTCTTGAGAGACACAAAATTTTTTTTCAGTCAACTTTATTGATTATATGCCATTTTATAAAAGCATATTTACAAGAAATAGATTTCATCAAATGCATTAGATGCGCCATGTCCAGCCAGCAAATATAAATTCAAGACAAGCTGATGTTATAGTTAGGGAATATAAAATAAATGATTTGGTTCTGCATATTAAAAATAAGTGCCTTGAACTATGTGTTCCAAGTAAAAATATCGCAATAGACGAATGCATCATAGCTTTCAAAAGAAGTTCAGCTAATCTAATGTACAACCCTCAACACCTTCATAAATGGGGTTTTACTGCAAGAATAATGCTACATTTAGTTGATGACTTGTTACGAAATGTAACAAGTACTGGCTATCATGTTTTTACAGATAGATTCTACTCAGGTTATGAGTTGGCTAAAGAGTTATAAAAAAGGGGTGTTCATACTACAGGAACCATTCAAGCCAACAGAAAAGGTTTACCAGTAGAGTTAGGTAAAAAAATAAAACTTATAAAAGGTCAAGTTATGTCCTGGAGTATGGAAAATAAAATAATGGTCTTAGCATGGAAGGACAAAAGGGAAATCTACATGTTGAGCTCATATTTTTATCCTGAAACAGTAATTATTGAGAGAAGAAGAAAACATGGGAAGAATGACGAAATTGAAAAACCTATAGCTGTGGTTCAGTACACAAAAAATAGGGGAGCTGTTAATAGGTTTGACCACTACTCCGCAAGCTATTTCTTCACTAGGAAGTAATTGAAATGGCGGGAACAAATTTTTTTTTGGCTATTAGAAGTGGCTGTAATAAACAGTTACATCCTTTACAAACAGGTCAATAAAAATAAAAATATTAGCCATATTCAATATAGAAAAGAACTCCGATCCCAACTTGTTACTGAACAACCAGCATCACAACCACTCCGTCGTCGAGGACGCCCTTCGTCAATGGATACCAAGGAATGACTTGACAAACGTCAGCATTTCATTGCAAAATTCAGTAGCAAAACGTCTAAAGATTATGCTGTATGACAGGAAAAAACAGGACAATGGAAACAAACAGTGTTTTTTGTGAAACTTGGACTTGTCAGCCAGGATTGCATCAAGGAGAGCATTTTTCATACCCTTACTTTATACAATTAAAAAAAAATCAAGTTTTAATATATATATATATATATATATATATATATATATATATATATATATATATATATATATATATATATATATATATATATATATATATATATATATATACACATATATACATATATATATATATATATAACTTTATATTATATATGTTTATAGTTATAGACATACATAAATTTATATATTTGTGCTACAGATAAACAAGTATAAATAATATAATGACATCAAAATCGACTTTTCAAAAAGTACCGATTTTAGTAATGCATTTTCACTCTTATAGTTCCCCTGATTTAATAATTGACCTTGTTCAGAGCAAGCTAAACATTTAGTTGCACATTTTTCATTAAACGATTTGCTTGCCTTACTGCGGGAAAATGCGCATAGGAAACAAATAATACCCCCTAAATTATGTGCATAGAAAAAAAAAACACCTAATTATTTGAATACTCAAGAAACATTGTGACTACAATTATCTTGGTTTCTAGCTATTGGTATTAAAAATATCTAAAACATATAGCTATTAGTATTAAAAATATGCTCCATTGTGATGATGTGTGAAAGAACAATGACAAACATTTATTAATAAATGTATATGGTCTGCCCTTTATAAAGTCCTTACTTTGCTTTTTTTATTTTTAAACCTCTGCTTGTGGTTACTTTTTTCTGTGGCAAACAAAAACTAAACCTGTTTAAAAATTTTCTCAAAGATGTTTTTGGAAAGTTCCAAATGCTTTTAGAATATGGTCTTGTTAGCAAAGATTATTATTTGAAGTATAATAATATTAAAAAATTGATATTTGATTCTCCAGAGCCAGAGGCGGTTTTACGAGGGGAATTGGATGTGGGGAAGGGGGGTCCAGAGCATGCAAAATATTAAATTTATAAAAAATAGGAGTTGTTTTCTATCAGGTCAATTTTACTCTTACTTTTAGATACTTCATAATCTTTATAATTCATCTAAACACACAATTTGCTAAGATGAGTTTTTAAGGTTTTGAAGTATTTAAAAGTCTTTTGATTGGTTTGCTTTGTATTTCCAAATTCATTTTGGACAATATGTACTTAGCTTGTTTTGGGATTGTTTGTCAATTCTTGGTATTTTAATAAGCGAACGAAGATATATTATTTGTCATATATTCAAATTAATCATATTTTTAAACAGTACGACTTATCTGGTAAAAAGCAATCCGGTAAATCAGACAATCTAGATCACTGGTAGAGTTTGAAAGATAAAAAGCTATATAGTTAATTTCTTTTGTATACTGGTCCAGTTGTACTGCAGATACAAACAAATTTACCATTTTAAGGGTAGCACAAGAAATGTTTTTTTTTTCCATTTTGTCCTGATTATGTGTTTTTAATAAATTTTGTTTAGCTATTTAATTAAAAAAATTTGGGGGGCAATTTCATTAGTTTTGCAGTTTATTGAGGAATTGTTTTTTTCTATTTCAGATGATGTTGCTAAACGATTTGCCGCCAATAATTTTTTGGAAGCAGAAAAACTCAGGTGAGCATCAATTAGCAAGTTAGTCCGACTTCTGGTATTTGTGGTGTTTTATTTGTTTATTTCGAGTGTTTTTTTATTATGTTTTTGGAAATTTAACTGGATTTGTTTTTAACTTTATATTTCTTTATATATTTTTCTTTTTTAGTTTCAAACAAAGAACACACAAATTATTTGAGATATGGCTGAAATTTTAAAAGAGAGTGAAAACTAAATTAGTTTAACAAGACATTATTGCACATAGTTTTAAAATTTTAAAATTGTAATATTGCAAATTTAAAAAAAATTTTTTTTTTTTTTTCATTTAATTTCCGTATTCAATTAATTGCCTGGACTAATTAATTACCGTGTATGACCTAAATAAATAAAAAGAAAAAAGAACTTCATAGCGCGATGATATACAGTGTAAAATTGTGCTATATTGCTTATTGCTGTATAGGAACGACAACTTAAAATTGTTAGAAAAACTTTAGTGGACGTTAAAATAACGTTGGCCAAACGTTGAATTTTAAGTATTTAAAACTTGTTTCATTTCTGCCATTTTTCTAACGTCTAAAGAATGATACAAAAGACATTGCCTTAATATCATTTCTGGCAAAATATAACGTTTGCCTAACGTCTTCATGACTTCTTTTTTAAATTATAACGTTGTTCTAACGCCTTTCTGACGTCATTTAGCTCAAATCTAACGCTGTTACAACGTTATTTTTACATTGTTGCAATATATAGTACTTATGCAAATATTACGTGGGCTAATTGTCAACCAACAAAACTTAAAAATGTTCTTTTTTTAGAAAAAAGAACATACTTATAGATTTATGTGTATTTAATTAATGTAGATTATTTTATATTTAACATTATACGGGGGATCACATTAAACCTTTAATGATGAATATGAATATGATAAATGTGTACCCGATAAATATAACACGTAAACTTTATGTATAAATATACCAATAATCTAACTTCTAAAAACTTTATTTAAGTCTAAAAAAAATCAGAATGACAAGTATTTCTTAAAAACGAATTAAAGTATAACATATAAAATACCTAAAAAAGTAAAACAAATACACTGATTTAGTATAACTTATAAAGGACCAAAGTTATGGAATGCTTATTTAAAAAGCAACTTTATTATTGCAAAATTGTTAAATATATTTTATTATGAAACAAAAATTTAAGTTTTAAACATTTCTTATAATTTCTATTTATAATTTTTATCTTTGTTAACAAAATATAAAAAAATAATTTTTTTTTTAATCATTTTCTCTTCAAATATAACTATTTGTATTTTTAAATATTATGTGTAATCTTTTTGTTGAATATGATATTGAATATTTAATTTGAAATTTGTATTTAAATATCTTATTTTATGACTTTTTAGTCATAAATATGACTTTTGAGATATAACATTCATAAGTACGCATTTATAAACATTATATCTTCTTTTTAAGTATTTGTATCAATTTATTTATATATATATATATATATATATATATATATATATATATATATATATATATATATATATATATATATATATATATATTTATATATATATATATATATATATATATATATATTATATATATATATATATATATATATATATATATATATTTATATATATATATATATATATATATATATATATATATATATATATATATATATATATATATATATATATATATATATATGGCCACAATATTAAATATCCCTGGCCACAATATTGTAATCACCTACAATTTTTGAGTATTTTTAACTCCAAGGGTTTGTCAAAAGTATACCAAAAGTACAATTGCAATATTAGTTGTATTTTATTGATAAAACATGTTTTATAATTAATAATAAAATAACATTTCAAATCCAATATACCCACATTTTAAAAAACAATTACTCTTTTTAATTGGAAGTCATAAAAAATTATTGTTATTTTGTCACTCCTCCTTTTAACGAAATGACTTTAGCTATTCGGACTGATTATACTTTTAATACAGCTTATTGCTGCTGTCTTATTTTTTTCATTGTGGTACCAATGATAAAGTAGTTTTTCAGTTAAATCCTTTTTGTTTGTTGAAACTTCGGAAGAGATTTCCTTCTTGAGAATGTTGCCCAAATTCTCAATTGGATTCAGGTCAGAAGAGTTCCCCGGCCAATCTAAAACAGGGTATTTTTTTGTTTTTAGCTCTATAGCATCGAGCACTGTCATGCATAAACGTAAATGTATTGTGGTTTGGAAACCATTCTTGTATTTGGGGAATAAGTTGGCTTGCCATAGCCTCTTGATACTGTATTTGGTTCATCATCCCATTGACAATTTAAAGTTTTCCTATGCCTTTACCACAGACTGGCCACACCATAACTTTAGTTGGATGTTTAACAGTTTGTACAATGCATTCTGGGTGCTATTTTTTGTTTGGTCTTCTTGTCTTTCAGACGAATCAACTTTTGAAATCTTGTTGGCATTGTCCAACAAGATCTCAAAAGTTGATTTGTCTGAAAAAAAAACCTGAAAAAATCATCATAGTGTGGTTGTAATTAAGTTAATGTCAACATTTAACCACTTTTTTAACAATATTTTATTCAAAATTGATAAACTTACACGTTCCCAATCTCCAATAGTCATATACTTATGATTTTTTGCCCATTGAAATCTCTTTTTTATCATTGCTGGAGTCACCCTTGGTTTTTTAGCCGGTTTGTGTAATTTTAAACCAACTTCAGCCAGCCGTCTCCTAACTGTGCACTCCGAAACTTGTATTTTAGACTCATAAACAAGTTTTGACAGCAAGAGGGATGATTTTTTTCCGTTGTGACTCTCTGAATGTTGTAAAAGTTCTTTTACTTCTGAAATTTTGCTTGGACTAATGTCCTTACCGGTACACATGTTTATTTTTTATTGAAATTACTAAATACAACCTATTACACTAAAAATGTTAATAAAACAGTACTATATATTAATTCTTGCTATATTTAGTGACTTTATAAAAGGTATTAAAAATAATAAAATACTTTTCACTTAAAAAAAACTGTTAAAATATAATAAAAATGTGACAAACCAACCACTTTTTTTTTAAATTGACAAAAATTCACACTACTGACATAAAACAAACCTAACTTCACATTAGTCATAATTATAAAAAAATGTTCTTTTCTATTTTATTTGATAGATGTCAGTATTGTATAATAGGTTAGTATTAAAAATATGCTCACCTTAAAATTACTTCAAAATAACTTTGAAAACAAAACTGAGGTGATCACAATATTGTGGCAATATTTACAAATAGAGTGCTCAATAATCTTAAAGAACAGAGCAATAATAAATTAGTAAAAAAGAATTATCTAACTTTTTTTCTTCAACTTTAAATTTCACCCTTGCTGGATCATCAGGAAGAGTAGACTTTTCCTGATGATCCAGCAAGGGTGAAACTTCAAGTTGAAGAAAAACGTTAGAAAAGTGTTTTTTACTAATTTATATATATATATATATATATATATATATATATATATATATATATATATATATATATATATATATATATGTATATATATATATATATATATATATATATATATATATATATATATATATATATATATATATATATGTGAGTGTATATGTATATATATATATATATATATATATATATATATATATATATATATATATATATATATATATATATATATATATATATATATACATATATATATATATATATATATATATATATATATATATATATATATATAATATATATATATATATATATATATATATATATATATATATATATATATATATATATATATATATATATATATATATATATATATATATAATATATATATATATATATTTATATACATATTTGAAAAATACGTATTATATATATATACATATATACTTTTGAATATTCTCTTTTTTTACTACTGGCCTGTATTTATTTTTTTAATAACTACATATCCTTTATTTAAAACATCAATTAATCAATCAATCAATATATTTCTAAAACATTAGTTGTTACATGTCAAGGTTGTTTTCAAATAGTATAAACTACTAATATTAAATAAACACTTAATGACAATGATTTAAATAGTAATGCTAATAATAATGAAAATAATATTTATAATTATAATAATGATAAATAATAATAATAAATAATAATAATTATAATAACATGTTGTTTAAACAATAATAATAATGACATGTTATTTTAACAATGGTAATAATGATAAAGTAAATATAATAACTTAAATAAATCGGTATGTGAATCAGTAAATGAATAATTTTTCATACAAGAATCGTTTATGCATACAGAGTAGCAGTTGCAAACAGTAGTAAACTGACAAAACGTAACAACTAACGTTGACATAAAAACGACTACTGCTAAAAAAAATTATAAAGATTCGATAAATATATTAACGATGGTTATTACAATATAATAACCAAAATATATTGCAAACTATATGACTAAATAATTAAATAAAATATAAACAGAAAGACACTGAGAAAATAAAAACAAAACAAAATTTACAACAAACATTACAAGCAAAACAAAAAATTGCGTTATGTTCTTTTGGCAAAAAAAAACACAATAACAACAAGAAAACAATACCATAAAATTAAAAAGAATAAATAAAGAAAAAAAAAGTAATAACAATATACGGTAGTATATTGTTATTACTTTTTTTTTCTTATATAAAACATATATAATAAATGGCTAAAATGAAAACAAAAATTAAAAACAAGTAACTGTATAAAAAAAGTCGACATCACTATTTAAAAATGATTAATAACTAAATAATAAAACAATAAATGACTAACAAAAAATAATAAGTAAAACTTTATATGCTAATAAACTAAAGAAAAATGGTTACTACAAGACCGCATAACAGCATAATTAAAAAATAAATCGTAAATAAAAAATCCTAAGAAATATATGAAAGAAAACTAAAGAATTATACAAAATAAAATAAAAGAATTATACGAAATAAAACAAAATAATTATACAAAATAAAACAGAAGAATTATATAAAAAAATGAAATATATTTCATTTGTCAATCTTTTTTAGATAAAGGGGAACCTGTTGTACCTCTGACCAAGTTGTACCTTGGGTCACTCTATTCTGTCGGCTTACTATTATTATTTAAAAAAAACGTGAAGTGCCATTTGAAATAATAGTCCATGACAACTCTTCTTACCGTAAAACATCATACTTGGGATAGATGGTATCGATTTCCATGTAGTTATAAGATTTTGCTCTTAAAAAGTAAATATTTTTGTTAATCTTATTCTGATTTTAAAACTGTGATAAATTGTTGTTTGATTCATCTACGGCATTATATATATATATTACCCAACATCATTTTTTCGTGATGAAAAAGTTTGGATAATTATGTCTGACCGTAAATGGGGATTAAGACAATTATTGTTAAAAAAGCCCATCTCGTGTACCTTTGACCAGACTTGGATGTTGTACCTTTGACCGACAAAAATTGTTTCCTCGGTAATATGCGGACTTTAGGAGGACACATTTATAAAATTTATTATCTACTTTATTAGGCGTCTGTCCTTTATTGCTTTATAATGCTAATTTGTTTCTAGTGTTATGGCAATGAAATAATTTCATTAAATTTTAATGCAATTCATTGTTTATTCTTGGATCACTATTACACTTAAAATAATCATTTTTGTTAATTTAGTTAGTTGGACAGCTGAAGCAATATTATTGTCCAGTTCATTTTATTAACTAATTTATGCACAGCTATAGGGAATTAAATGTATAAAAAAAAGTTTTTTAGTTCTGTTAATATATTTAGTTTTAAAATGCCAAGTAGCAAGGTTAATGTTTTTTGCCAAAATATTTCCGAAACGGATATGCTTAATGCAGTGAATTTTGTGCTTCAGCAAAAAATTAGTTTAAGTGAAGCTGCAAGACATGATAACATTAAAAAATCAACTTTATTATATCAGTTGAAGCAGTTTAAAAAATCTGTTAGTTGCGAATATTTATATTAAGAAATCAAACCAAGCAAAATATTCTCAACAGAAGAGGAATTGATTTTGGTGAACTACTAGGCAGAATGTGCAAATATACATTATGGACTTACATTAAAGCAGATAAAGTCTTTTGCATATGAGTAAGCTTTAGCAAATCATAAAAAAGTTGAAACTTTATGGATGAAAAATAAATGTGCAGGTGAACAATGGCTGCAAGATTTTCGCAAAAGATATAAAAACAAGCTCGACATAAACCACAACCTACAAGTCGTGGTAGATCTTCTGCATTTAATAGAGAAGCCGTAGGAATTGAATATAAAAATTAAAAAAATGCTTTAGAATGTTATCATTTTGACCCATCAAATATTTGGAACTATGATGAAACAGGAATTACCACATTCCACGTACCACCAAAAGTTCTTGCTTCAAAAGGTAAAAAACAAATAGGGAGCATGACAAGTGGTGAAAGAGACAATAATGTAACAATGATTGCAGCCATTAATACTTCTGAAAATAGCACCCCACTATTACTGGTATTTTCACGTGCTAAATTCAAAGACTACATGTTAAACAATTGTCCTACTAGAAGTGTAGGAGCAGCTAATAGTCTGGATGGTTAAATGAAGTCATTTTTGTGCGATTTCTTGAACATTTTATTAGTAATGTGTAACTATCAATTGAAAAACTTGTTCTTTTATTAATGGATAATCATGAGAGTCATGTAAACATTTCTGTAATAAAGTTAGCAAAATAATTGGGCATTGTTTTAATGACATTTCATCCTCACACAACCCATAAAATGAAACCTATCGATCGTGGTGTTTTTTGACCATTTAAAACTTTTTATAACAATGCGATGAATAACTTGATAATATCACCAGGCAATGCTGATAAACCAGTTACAATTTATGATTTATCTTACCTTTTTGGTCAAGCTTATCCTCATGCTTTTGTACCAAATAATATTGTAAACAGTTTTAAATGTACTGGATTTTATCTATTTAATAAAAATATATTTACTGATATTGACTTTTTAGCTGCAAATGTTTCTGATAGGCCAATAGTGAATATATTTGATATCAAAATTGAAATAGTTTCTGGAAATTTTTTATTGTCAAGTCGGCCGGAAAGAAATACTCTAAACTTTATGTAGCAGATTTTCAATTATAGAAGTTGTTGGTATTGTTTGTGAAATTATGTATCTTAAGAAATCAGGAGACTTTTGTAACAAATTTATAAGAGAAGATGACAATTTTTATGATGTGGAACTTGAGGATATTTTTATGAACCTTCCACCACCAAGTATTGGTCAAGGTTCATCTAAACGACAGTATCTTATGTTTGATGTTGATCTGACTATTTGTATTAGTTATTATATTATATTCTTTTATTATTGTATTTGTCATCATTAAAATACTTCCTATAAAAAGCATTATAATCATATGTAAATGAGTTTAGACCGCGAGCTAATATAAGTTATAAAAATATATTTTTGCTCTTTTCTTATCTAAAATAAAAAAAACAACTGTATATATTAGAAAACATGTTTTGTACATTTAAGTTGCATTTAAAGATTTGGACCTTAACCCTAATTATTTCATGTAAGTAGCATCTAACTAAAGAAAATATGTGACTTTATCTAAATAATTATAATAACTAATTTTATTTAAAAAAAATTAGTAATACTATTTGCAACTGACTGAGTATCGTAACTTAGATACAGAATCCTTACAATCTTTGCAAGAATATAAGGATTGATTTTTCGAACTTTTTTTTAGACAATTAGGATTGATAATAAAATAGTGAGATTTATTTTTTTATTGACATAAGGTAGGCCAGAAGTTGCTACATAATATAAAACAAGCTAAAATATTAAAGAGGTTCAAACATTGCATGATATTTTAATAATAACATTTTGGTCAAAGGAACAACGCGCATCGGTCAAAGGTACAACCTTGTTTTTTCTTTATCTAATTGACTTCTTTTTTTTAAACGCGGAAAAAAGGTACTTCTTGGTCGAATGAAAAAAAAGTCCAAAGTATAATTTTTGGGCAAAATATGAGAGAATATTATATAGTTTGGATGGTTTAGATTTACTCAACAGACCACGCAAAAATCGCATTAAAGCAAAAAGTTGTCAAAGGTACAACAGGTTCCCCTATAAACAGTCTTTTTTTCTTTCTTTTCTATTCTTTTTATTTATTTTATTTAGTAACTTTTTTTTTTTAACTACTATTTTCAATCCTTTTTTATTTATTGCTTACAAATATTTCTTTTTCTCTTCTTCTTTTAAAATATTTTTTTGTTGTTCGTTTTAGTTGATTTTGTTTTTCGTTTAATTTATAAATGTTTTTCTTTCCTTTTTATCTTTATTCCTCTTTGAAAAAGTTATTTTTACCCCTTAGTAAAAAGTACCTACCATTTGCAATGTCATTGCAATGTTTTTTGTTTTTTTTTAATGATAATATGTACTTTTAAATAATATTTCTTCTTATTTGTTTAATTTAGCCTATTTGTACTTTAAATTAATATTTCTTCTTTCTTTTTTTTATTTGCATTTTTAAATGTTGTATCTTCTTTGTTAATAAATATATATTTTTTTTTTTTTTCTAAATTTTGTTCTTTATTTTTACCATATTTTATTAAAACTGTTATGATCTGAAAAGGCTCTATGAAAAGATTTTGTGAGTATTATGTCATTCATATGTCCTTTGAGTCTCTGTTTATTATTTACATATTTGTAATAAAATTTTATTTTTTGTGGGAAGGAATTGTAGTTTTTATAAATAGCAAAATATAAAATTTAAATATAAAAATATAAGTTTAACAAAAAAAGTGTTATTGCAGATACGGGCGGAAATGCAGAAATTTTCAACGCGTATAATGCGGAATTAATGTGCGGAAAATTTCATGTAATCCTAACCTTATTACCCAACTTAAATTATCAGTCTATATAGCATCATTTCTTCTAATTTTTCTCTAAATGATTCGTTGTATGTACTACCAAACCTTTGTTTTTCTGCAATTTATTTCCGTACGTATGGCCTTACCTTACCTTGTTTACGTCATCTAGATCTTCTTCATATCAACTGGGAGACATATACGCAACATATTTTTTTATTTTTATTAAACAGAGCAGAAATGAAAAGGAAATAACTTAATCCAAATTTTTTTAATACATCCACAAAACTGACAACACAAACTATGACGTACCACTATGTCGCCCATCTTTATCAAAGTAGATTATGCATAATCAACGAGAGACACAGACACCTATACATTAAAGCAGTCCAGTACTCTTTGTACAACAAAGAGTACTGGATTGCATGCAGAGAGAGAGAAATTTGTTACAAGTCGTTTTGTATCCCAGCGGAATACCCTGCCACAAACAGAAATCGACAACCAGTTAGCTTTTTGAAAAATTGTTTTGAAGAATATTTGATTTAGTTACAAAGATTGCATTAAAATATGCAATAAAATCCTAATGTCTTTTATAATATTCTTATGGCATGCTACTTGTGTGGTAGATGTGCAAGATTACTAAAGGCTGTCAGCACAGAGGTGCCTGATGCAACACATCTTTGCAAATCATTTTTAAACATAAAATTGCAAACATTGTTTTTTTATTTTATTAAACTTAAAAATTCATGCGGATAGTTGTAAACATTCAAAATTGAGCACTGAAATAAACTAAACTAAACCATTGAAAATTTCCGCATTTTACAAATGCCTTGTTAAAGATTACCAATGTTATTGTTTAAAATTAGAGCAAATATTAAAAACTGTCTACTTCTTTATTCTTTGTTTTAAAAGTTTTTTTTCGTTAAGTAAAATTCTTTTGCTAATTCATTATATTTTTAATGCGAGTGGTAAGTTATTTTTTTACTAAAATAGCTTAAATGAGAGGTCCGTAGCAACTGAGGGGGGAGGAGGGGGGGAGGGCAGTAGGGTATTTGTTCACACAATAATTTGTCAAATAATTAACTTTGAAAAAATTGACTTAAAAAATGACTAAAAAAAAAAAGGGCCTTAAAACTATTTTAAACCATCCTCCACAATATAATTGTTGTTCCTAGGGGCCCAAATATTAAAACTTCCTGCTAAATAAAAATGAATTTTATATTAATATTTTTGAATTTGTTTGTTGAATGAACTGTACTTTGTTTTGGCTTTCATAACATAAATAAATAAAAAGTTGCTCTCTGTTTGAAGTAATAATAAAGATTATTAATAATATTTAAAAAACAAAACGAAATAGAAATAGCAATTATTAAATGCACGATAGTAGCACTAACAGTCGATGCTTAGGAATTGAAGTAATTTTTATTCGCTACATAATAGTACAAATCGTTAATGTTGATACGTTTAAATAATGTTTGATACATTACTAGGGTTGTTCGCCGAAAACGAAAACTAACGAAAATTTTATATTCTCATGTATAAAAACTTATTGTTATGGAACCAAATATTACTAAAATATTTGGTTCCATAACAAACTTTAATTGAACTTTAAGTATTGTTTGGATGTTTTTATTTCTTACTGAATCTTGCAATTAACTTATCACTACCTTTCAGACTATCTACAGCTCTAAAACATTCAGCACTTGTAAAGTCCTGGTGAGCTTCTATGTTAAAACTGTTTCCAGGAACAAAGACCCGGGAAGAGTTGCATTGTACGTGCCCCGCTTTTTGATGCAAAAACTTTTAACTAAATTCTTACTGCTCTCCAAAATAGTTATAGCTTTAAAACTTTCAGCAGATGTATAGTCCCAATAACGTTGGGATGTTGAAAATTGAAAAACGTTATCAGGGCCCAACGACACAAAGGGCAACAAATGCCCTTCCCACCCTGACTTTTTTTTGCGAAAGAGTTTCGTTTCGAAAGAAATTTGGTTTTTTATCATTATTTTGAAAAATAAAACTTTAAAATGTTTATTTGTTGCAAAACTAAATATAAAATTTTATTATAAACATTTTGGTATATAAAAGTTTTGTTTTTTACAATTATATCCGTTTAACCAACAAAATTTTTTATATACTTCAAAACGTCGTTTAGAGAAAGACCTCGTTTCGCAAGTGCGACTTCCGTTAGCGCTACTTTCGTACATAGCAAAATAGTTTTAACTCGTAATTCAACTTGTGAAAGAATACATTTCGTAAGTAGCATTTGCGAAATGAACACCGACGGTTTTTTTTGTTTCATAAAATTCGGTACGAAAAAAAAAAAATCTGCTTCTCAATATCCTTCCGACAGAATTTTATTTTTCCGGATTGTGCGAAATCTTCCGGTTAACAACTCTATACATTACGTAAAATCTTTTGACGTGAACGGACGTGCTTTTGTAAACTAAATTAAAAATGGCTAACTTTATCGTTTCTCAAATTAAAGACCTATAAGTTATTCATTAGAATACTTTAATAAAAGTATTTGACGAGAAGTTTGATAAAATGGAAATTAAGCTATTAAATCTTCAAGAAGAAAATACAAAACTAAAAAAAGAAACTAATGAACTAAGAAAGTCGGCGGAGTTTCTTAGCGAGAAATATGAATTAAAAGCCAAAATTATCATCAAACCAAGTGATATAACAAACGTTGTTGTTAATAACAAACTATCTGAGCTGGAAGACTGGAGCAGAAGATTAAACCTAAGGTTTACGGAAATTGAAGAAGAAGATAACGAAACGTGGGAATTTAGTGAGGAAAAGATTCAAAATGTATTAAAGAAAAAACTTGGATTTAAAAGTAATGTTGAAATTGAACGGACGCACAGAAAGGGGAAAAAAAGTAGTGATGGAATAAAATACAACAGAACCATAATAGTTAAGTTTTTAAACTACAAAGACAAAAAACTACGTTGTATAACTATGTTCAGTTGAAATTGTAGAACGATCGATTTTACGTAAACGAAGACTACAGCGAAACAACTTTAGAATTGCGAAAACACTTATTTAAAGAAGCAAAAGATTTGAGAGCCAAAGGTAAATATGCTAAAATTGTATATAATGAAACTTGTAACGCGCGACTTTTAAGAAATTATTTTATCTTAGAGTTATTGATTTTATCTTTATTATTATTATTTCTTTTAATTTCTATTATTTTTAAATACTAAAATGGGTTTAAATTGCTCTAAGAATTTTGATATCTTTAAATTTAATGATTTTATACTTAACAAAGAGACCGATCCGGCTCAATGTTATTTTAGTGAAACAGATGCTTCACAAAGCAACTGCAGCCATTTTTATAGTTTTGAAAAAAAAAAATTTCTTGAGCGTGATAAGTTTAATGCAATTTATATAAATATAAGAAGATTAAAAAAAAAAAATTTCAAAATCTTTGCAATAGTTTTGAGGAAAATCTAACTATTTTTAGGGTAAATTGTCTAACTGAAACCTAGTGTAGTTCTAAAGACTCAAATTTAGATAATAATTAAAAAATACCGGGCTATAATTTGATCTTATTAGGGCGGAAAGCAAATAAACGCGGCGGTGGTTTAATTATTTATGTAAAAGAAAACCTACGGTATTTTATTAGACATGACATAAGTATTTCTGACGTCAATATAGAGGTTTTAACGATTGAAATATTGATCGATAAGACTAAAAACATTGCGATTAGCTGTTGTTATCGCCCACCTACTGGCGAAATTACATATTTAGTACATGTTTACAAGATAATGTTATAAATAAAAGCAGCCACGAAAAGAAATTCCTTTACTTATTAAGTGATCTGAATTTGAATTGCTTTGAGTATCACGTTAAAAAAGACATTAATGGGTTTTATAATGGCCTATTTGAGAACGGAGCAGTTCCTCTAATAAACAAACCAACTAGAATTACTCAAACAACAATTTCCTTAATTGATGACATAATAACCAAAGATATTTTAAATAATTTGGTTAAAAAAGGCATTATTAAAATTGATATATCTGATCATTTCCCTACTTTCTTTTCAATAGATATTTATGCAAAAATTTATATAATGAAAAAAAATCATTTGAAAAACAAATTTTTCATAATAAAAGCCTAGAATCTTTTAAATATCAACTTTCTTTAGTTAATTGGGACATTATTAACTTTTCTGAAGACATTAGTTTAACATAGAAATCTTTTTTTTAAATTTTTTATGAAATTTATGACATCAATTTTCTCAAAGTAGAAATAAATTACAAACATAAAAAAGTTAAATCGCCACGGATTACTAAGGGTATTCTAACATCTTCTAAAATTAAACAAAAACTTTATATTAAATATTTAAAATCAAAAACAATTGAGAGTAAGACCATTTTTAAAAGTTACGTAAGACTATTTGAACGCTTAAGGAAAAATTCAAAACCAATATACTACACAAATTTACTTGAAAATACAAATTAAATTCAGAACGCACTTGGTGACTAATAAACTGAAATACTGGTAACACTAAAAAACTATCGCAATCTCTGCCCTCAGTTATTAAAGTAGATGATACTTTTTTTCTTGTTCAAAAAACAGTTGCTTCCGAATTTAAAAAATATTTTGTATTAAGATCAAACCTTGCCGAAAAAATTCTAAACCCTAAAAATTAATAAAGGCAACATATAACCCTCTAAACTCGTATTTAAATTTGTTTGATTTGTCTTGTGAAGAGTTTGAAAGTGCTTTTAAATTGTTAAAGTCAAATAAAGCAGTTGGTCCAAATGATGTCAATGGGTATGTTATTATAAACTGTTTTGACGTATTAAAAGACATGCTCTTTAAATTTTTAAATGCTCTATTATTCAGGGAGTTTTTCCTGATGATTTAAAAATAGCAAAAATTATTCCTATTTGTAAAGAAGGAGAAAAAACTAATGTAAAACACTTTCGTCCGATTTCTCTCCTCTTTGTTTTTTTCTAAAATTTTAGAAAGGATTTTGTACAACAAAATATACAATCACCTTTTATCAATTAAATTATTATATAACATGTATAATGGATTTAAAAAAAATAATTTAACAGAGTATGCTATTATTCAGCTTCCAGGAACTATATTAGACTCATTTAATAATTCCAAATTCACATTGGGAATAATTATTGATTTAGCGAAAACGTTTGATATCATTGATCATTAAATTCTTGTTAAAAAACTAAAATAATATGGTATAACAGGAATATTTTAAAATTATAAAAAAAGTTATTTAACTAATCGTAAACAATTTGTTTACGCCAATGAAACATTTTCATCAAATTTGTTAAGTATTACATGTGGAGTATTACATTAAATATTACATGTGAAATATTACAAGTTCCTCTAGAATCCATATTAGGACCTCTTATTTTCCTTATTTATGATATTTATATATGCTAATGATCTATACAAAGCCTCAGACTTAATAACAATTATGTTTGCTAATAACACTCATTTATTTATGTCACACAAAAGCATTCCAACTCTATTTCATAGCGTGAACATCGAGTTAATCAAAATATCTGGCTAGTTTAAGACTAACAAATTATCTCTTAACATTAATAAAACTAAATGGATTTTTTTCCACCCTCTTGTCAAAAAATATAAACTGCCAAATAACATGCCTCATCTTGTTATTGACAATATACAAATTAAACAAGTAACAGTAACCAACTTTCTAGGTGTTTGTATAGATGAAAATCCTACTTGGAAAATTCACATTAAAAACTTATCAAGTAAAACTTCAAAAAGTATAGGAACATTGTACAAAGCAAGAAATGTTTTAAATAAACAAACTTTAGTGCAATTATAGCACTTATTTATTCATTGTCACATGAACTAATCAAACATTGCATGGGGTAGTACAAAGAAAAATAGACTTGAATCTCTTTACTTTCAGCAGAAGCATCTAGCACGTCTCATATATTTTAGAAGATAAATATTTTGAAATAAATATTTAGAAGATAAGTTTTCAAAAAGAAATCATTCTGTTGGGCCCCACCGTAAGTTGCATCTTTCCTTTTAAACAAGTTTTAATAAAAATAAACAAGTTTTTATTGAAATTTATCCGTTTTCCAAAATGAAAAATCAAATAAAAACAAATCATCCCCGGAAAACTTTCTTTTATAAGGTTAGCCATTCAACACTTCTATGACATTATAGATAAGTTAACTTTAGAGATGATTTTGTTTTTATCGGTAACATCAACTAAACGATTGGTTTAGCTAGCCATTAAAATTGTTATAATTTATCCATCTGATACAGAAAAGTTATTAAATACAGCAATGCTTACATTAAAGTCCTTATTTTAAATCAATAGTAAATGTTTTACCGAGAGAATCTCGTATTTTATAGAAAAACTGTTGTAAAAAAGGGTTTTTCTTAAAGCCAAATTTTTGTAAAAACTGCTAAATTTCACATTCTAAACATAACTTTTTTTAAATAGAGGAGATAGGGGTGCATTGATTATCCCAAATGATTTTTTAGCTTTTACTCGTTTAATTTTGCCTTGAAATGACAGTGGTTGCAAACTATTTAACTTTTACATTACATTTTAAATTACACTATCCTTTATTATTACTTTACTTGCAGTATTTTTTATAAGATCAACATTTGCATTGAGAATATAAAAAATACAGTTTTTCATCTTTAACAATTTGAATAAATTTAAAATTAGATTTCCGCTTTAGTTTATTATCATTTTATAGTGAACTTATATATGTTGAGTGAATATGATTTTAAATTACAAAGTGGGGGCATATTTAAATTTTTTCATGAAATTAAATTTCATGAAAAAATATATTCTTTTGAGTCAGTTACAGTATTTACAGAAGTAATTAGCATTAGCAACTTTACCCATTGAGGCGCATTGATCGTTTTCTATGCGGGGTTCATACTCAAAATAATATGCTCTAAATAATTCTTATTAAAAAACTATACTAATTTTGTTTACATGACAGTTAAACGAGTGCCATATACATATGATGAATAAACGTTTGTAAAAAGAATAAGATCTGTCCATCATGATAATTCAAAAAATAAATTTAAGCAACGCCTAATAAAAAAGCAACCAAGGGTTGTCTTTTATAAACACCTTAAACAACTAGCTTTGTTCGATATCTTTAACCTGTCAAACAGCCTTTAACAGATATATTCCTCAATGGGCCAGAGAAGAACAAAACCCCTCAAAACCAACTTCTACATTGAAATAATTTCTTTTCATAAATGTAGTCTAGAGATCCCAGCACTCTACAACTGGTATAATTTTTCCCTATTATAATTTTTGAGCCTAGTATATCAATTTAATCTAAAAAATTGTATTTTTTACCTTTCAAATATTGGTGAAAATAAAAAAATCATATGAAAAAAAATAAAAGATATATGAGGCCAATAAGACAATACTGCAACATTTTAATTTCTTAGTGTATATTTTATTTCATCGATATCATATTTTGAAACATGAAGAAGAATTATGAAAATTTATTTTTTAAGCTTTTTTTTTTTTCAAAGTTCTATCCAATAAAAGCCTAAAAATGCGCGAGCTTTTTTTAATACCTACCTTTTACCAGGTAGAATAACACTAGGCCATACTGGGCCCCACATGTGACCTACATGTTACACTCTGATATATAAATAAAAATTTACAACCGACTTTTCTGAGCTCAGCTGAGTGCAGCAGTTGCTAGAATTTTTATTATAACTGATATTCAATCAAAGATTTTGCTTTAAAAAACGAAATTATAGAAAAAAAGAATTAAAGAAATATAAAAGACGCAAAAAGAACGGTTTTAGATTTTTAATAATTTAAATCTTGTTTAAATAGCACTTTTAATATTGTTGAGGAAAGTTATGGAACATTCTATGACGACTATGTGATTTTAGCTTAATAGTTTTTAATTTCTAATTGTTTTTATTAAGCTCAAGCGGTTTTTAAATGTACATTTTTGCAGTATTAAGCTAACTTGATATGACCATGTGTAAAAAGATACACAGTAGTGGCCAAAAAATTAAGGCACATCATAAAAAATAACTCAAAATTTGCAGTGTAAACTTTTATTGAATACACACAATAGAAAATGTAAAATAAATGAAAAAAAATAGATAAAAATTATCAAATATTGTTAATATTCAATAAAATAATAGTTAAAGCACCAAATTATAGCAATAGTACAGTTTAAATGACTAGAATGTTATAATTCAATACTTTGTCGGATGTCCCTTATTAACAAGCACAGCTTGTATTCTTCTTGGGATTCCATGAAGTAATGTTTTACAAAATTCTCGAGTGATTTCATTAGTCCACACTTCTTTAACTTTTTGAAGATGTCCTTCAGATTTTAGCTGATGTGCTGCAACTTTCTGCTTCATTATATTCCAGCAGTTCTCAATAACATTAAGATCGGGTGAACTTAATTCAATTTTATCATCAGTAAACCACTTCTTAATTGTTTTAGCTGTATGACAAGGTGCTGAATATTGCTGGAAAATGCTGGTTTTGGTAGTTTCCATGTGCAGTTTCACTTTATCTTTCAATACACTTAGATACTTTTGTGCATTGACTTTTTCACCTTTTTTAAAGATGTGCGACCCGCATCGGTCTTGCGCTGTGATTGCTCCCCATACCAGACTAAAGGAGAATGTTTTACTTTTTTTATGGTATACTTTGGATTCAGGCGTTCTCCCACAGGTCTTCTAACATAATTATAGCCCGTGCTTCTAATCTGTTGAAATGTACTTTCGTCTGTAAACATTACGCGTTCCCACCATTCCGGTGTCTTGTCTTTTAAACTCTTACAAAATTTAATCCTAGCTTGAAATTGAGATGGAGTTAATAAAGGTTTTTTAGCAACTTTTAGGTTCTTGCAACTAGACCAAAGTCATAGCACAACCTTCTTCTAATTGTTCTCGAACTAATAGTAAGTCCTCTTTCAATAGCAAGTTGTGATAACCTTGCAGATGTTGAGTGGGGGCTCACTATTAACAACATTCTTTAAAAAACGGTCTTCTCGTGATGTACTCACACATTTTCTACCATAATTTTTGCGATTTGAATAGTCTTGAACACACGTCAAGCATTTTGCACGGCACATCTTGATATTTTAAATTGTTTTGCTATACTACTTTGAGAATAGCCCTCCGAAAATAGTGCATTTATTTTACCTTTAACAAAGTTATTAATATCACGCTTTTTACCCATAATATCACAACTATGGCAACCTGACGGTGTAAAATAAATCAAAATATCTTCAAAAATCAAAATATAATAAAAAAATTATTTGTATCAAAGGTAATAATGCCATAAATAAACAATAAGTTAAAAAAGTTTAAAAAACGTAACTTAAACAACAAAGTGTACCACAAATACGGGCATCAAATAAACTATGATCTTATGATAAAAATGCTTTGCAGCTACAATATTAAGCTGTCTAGTATTAGGAGAAGTTAGGTAAAAGTCAAAGACTTCAATCAACCTGAGGATGCCAAGGGCCTTTTGATGTACTTATGCATGATGTGCGTCATCACAAAGATTTATATACTTATATATATATATATATATATATATATATATATATATATATATATACATATATATATATATATATATATATATATATATATATATATATATATACATATATATATATATATATATATATATATATATATATATATATATATAAAATTATCTTAATAAAATTCAATTTTATTAAACGTGATATGCTTATATTTACAATATTAAAGAAATTAAGTACATAAAATAAATATAAATAAAGAAAGTACCGTCTTGACAACCATGACCTCACCTACCTGTGTGACCATTACCATTGCTGGAGACCAAGTATGGCCAGATTTAAATTCCCTGATCTCAATATTTAACCACTATATTTATACATTCAGCTGTATACATAAATATACGTTAGGTATTAAAATTAACTATATTTATACATACAATTGTTTCATCTAATTGAAAATCCATAAGGGTTTCATCTAATTGAAAACCCATTGGAATCTACGACCGCCTTTTTTGATTTAACCGTCTTTTTCAGCTGTATCCATATATATAGGTTAGGTATCAACAGTTACTATATTTATATATACAAATGCTTCATCTAATTGAAAATCCATTGGGTTTCATCTGATTGAAAATCCATTGGTATCCAGGACCGTCTTTTACTACCCCCAAAATGACCATTTTAGCGGTCATGATCACTTTCAAAGACCAAATATGCTCAGACTTAAATTTGATGACTGTGATTATCTATATTTAGACATACAACATGCCCCATCTAATTTAAAACCATTGAGACATCCCATAACCACCAAGACAATCTCTAAATTTACCACTTATTAGTTCACGACCACTCTAAACTTAAAATAGAGCCCAAAAATGAAATCTTTGCTCCAAAAACTTCTACAAACATTTATCATATGTTTATATTTAACTCAAAAATAGTTTTGGCATTTTCAGACAATTCTAGCTCACTGAGCACTCTAGGATCACTTTTCTCAAAACAATATGATGGCAATACAAATTTAATTCTAACATATTATAATTTTTGTATATACAAGCTAGGTAAAAATGGTTTAACAACCGTAAAAAAAAACAACAGAAAAAGTGTTAGCAGGTAGTATAGTGGACAAGTTGGAAGAATCATATTTGCAAAACGAGTAGCATGGATAAATGTATGTAGCGCTTTGAACGCAATTGGTAATTCTATTACACTCCAATTATTTTCTCCAAGGGTGAAATTTTATGATTATATGATGTGGGAAGGCTCTCATTGATGCGCAGAGTTTGCAAAATTTTCTGATTAGAAGAATTCAGATATTTTTATATAATAAATAAAATATTTCAAAAGATATTTAAACCTATTTTTATTTTTTTTATAACTTATAATAATTTAAATTATTCTCCATTTTTTTTATTTCTGGACGGCAATAAAAGTCATATTTCTGTTAGAGCTGCAGATCTTGCAACTCAACCTGGATTTACAATGTCAAGTTTTTCTACTCATTGCACCAAAAAATTGAAACCATTAGAGAAACTTTTGAACAAACATTTTATTATAAATTTTAAATTGTGCTGCTCCAAATACAGTTAACATCATTCTTGTCAGTTGCCTGGATCCTGAAATGACTATAGTATATCTTAATAGCATGGAGCCTGAAATGGCTGTAAGACATTCTAAAACAAGTATTTCTAACAAAATGTCACCAAGCATTGCTTTATTAATATCACCCAAAGTTTCCAAGCTTACCCGAAAACATCTGCTTGAAAAATAATCGTTTAAAAAAGGCAACAAAAAAAAAAGATCTTGACAAATACTCCCATCAGAAATTAAACTCGTTGATCAGAAGAAAAACAAACTTTGCACCAAAATAATCAGGAAAAAAAGTCGTCACAACAGATAAAGACGCCAATATGTTCCTTTTTGAAATTCAGTTATATATATCAAAAGAATACAGTTGATCAATATATAATTTATTTAAATGAATATGAGATAACTCAATATGTTCATGTTTTACAACTAGTTATTTCTTACAATCTTTAAACACTTTTTTTTATTTACATCTTTTTAAGCGCTTAAGATTATTTTTTGAATAAAAGTTTTGTTTTAAGTTGTAAAGACTTATGAGAGTGCTATTAGTAGAGATGCTACGTGATTTTTGCCACTGAGTACCGAAAATTCGACTAGGCGCTTGGCCGAAACACCGAATATTTGGCCATCCTGAATATTCGATGAATCTTAGTTACTTCAACGGTTTCAACCTGATTTGTTGAAGTGCATGTGGGCTTTTTTTTTCATTTGTCACTAGGTCGTGGTCGTTCATTAAAGTTTTTACCTTTATAAATGTTTAAAAGTTTTACTCTTCAAATCATAGTCATCAAATCATTCAAAAAGATTTCAAAAATAACCAGCTCAAGTAAATTTTTTTTTTCTGAGGTAATTTTAAAAGATGCTATCGATAATTAAAGTTTAAAGAACTCCAAAAACGATATCTTCACAACAACCTTACTTAAAGCAAAGTTAAACTTTAATGGGAAAGATAATGAAGCGATTGCCTTTTTTATTGATGCAAGTTCCAAAATTAATTTCCAGGGATTTGTTAGACACAACAAGTAATACAAAAAAAAATCAAACAATGAAGGTTTAAAAAGGGTTCAAAAGGTTTTTATCTTAATTTATCATCTATTGATGTTAAGTATTAAATTTGTTAAATGTTCACTTTAATAGAAAATAAAAAAATAGTTGTATGTAAGTTTTTATTATGCATTCTTCTCATTACAATCTGATATTTAGTAGTCTAGCTTAATACCGAATACCAGATTGTAATGAAAAAAGTTGAAAACTAAGAGGAAAATGGAAACAAAAAAAAGAAAAAAAAATATATAGAAAAAAGAGGTTATACAATAGTAAAAAATAATTAAAGAAGGTCGAAAAAAAAACTCAGAAATAAACAAAGAAGTAAAAAAACGGTTACGATTAAAGTTGAAAAAAAGTTGATTTAAGAAGAAAAGAAAGGCATTATAAATCAAAAAAAAAAGTATAGAAGGGGGAAAAAAGGGCAAAGTAAATAAAGAAAAAAAATGAGAAGAATTTATCGTTCACTATTACTGTTACTTTATTATTTAGTATTCATTCAGTTTTGTTTATAACATTAAAGAAAAAAAAATTCAAATGTGTGAGAATATTGGCATTTAAACAAATGATCTGAAGTTTGTGAACCTAAAGCCGATCAACTATTTTTCATTTCTTGGCCACTCATTACTTTTTCATTAAAATTGTTTTCTAGTACTTGATAAATACTTTAAACAATTTTCTTCATTCTATTTTTAATTTGTAGGCTAAAACAGGGCTAGTTAAGCAATTTTTACAAAATTTAACAGATCTCGTGAACGGTGGCTTGGATTTAGACTGTTTTGACTATTAAAAAGATAATTTTACCTGTTAAAATTCGAGAAGATACAACTAAAATCTTTTGAACTTGACGAAGTTGTTCTAAAAAATTATGCAGAGTAAAAAGCAATCCCATTTTTTCTTTTTTTTTTTAAATTATTGAACTTAACTTCACTTACCACTATGAGGAAAAAATGCTAATATAACACCAATATTTAAAAGAGGCGACACAAAAATCACTTCAAATTATAGACCTATGTCTCTGACATAAGGGCGAGTCATTTTTTTTTTTAATTTTAAAAACAGCAAGGTTACTTTTAGTGAAGAATTTTGTGAAGATCTGCAAACCCAAATCTGCAATAAAAATTTTTAAAAAATAGTGTCTTGCTTCGTGGGTCAGCGTTGTTTTGAACAGAAAAATGACTAAAATGTGATTTATTAATAGGGCAAAACTATAATTTAAAAAAAAAATTTTCTAAAATTTTTGATCAACTCAATAATTGCTATGTTGATTTAAAGAAAATTGATTTTTTGTTTCAAAAAGTCATAAAAAGAAACACCGAAAATGAGCTTTTGCGAGGAGTACTTTTACAAAAATCAGGTGTTTTGTTTATATTTTAGACAAAGAATGTTACAATAAAACGTATTATTTTTTTCTTGTTTTCATAAAAGTATCGGCAGTTTATTTTTGTAAGGAATTTTATAGGGAATCTCAATCTGAAAAAATAAATAAATATAAAATATGTCTTGTTGGGGAAAACGCATAATTAAAAACACTTTTCGTTGAAAAAGTTTTCAACGAAAAAAATGACTAAAAATATGAATAATTAAAGAAAAAAAAGCATAAATTGAAAAAAGAAAAATTTGCAATTATTTGATAAGTTCAATATAAGTTATGTTAAACTTTATAAAAATATCATATTTTGCTAAAAAGTCAAAAACATAAACAGTTAGGAGTGCAATAGATGCTTGAGATTAGAAAAGAAGGAGATGATAAGACTTAGTTCGGAGAGTTTCAGTAAGAATCCGCAAAGCCCCATGCATTAATACTGATGCTGATTAACTGACCAATATAATCGAGTTAAAAGATTCAATATACGAAACACTTCTTACCACAAGCCTAACAATCCGTGATGTCAGAAAAAATTTTAACAAGCCTATGGTTGTTCCAGATCGGCTATGCCATTTCCAATTCATCAAACGTTGCTTTAAGCAGGTTTCTTTTTTAAACAATTATAAGAAGATAATAATATATTTAAAACTTTTTAATTACTAAATTGTTTTTAATTTTTAACATTGGCAACAGAAGTTTGTGCAGAAACATATTCCCATGAGAAGCGAGTAGGATATATAAGAGCACAAAAAATCTGTAGGGGTTTTATGGACGCAAAAATTCTAAATACAACCTTAGTTGGACACAAATTTAAAAAAAAATTTATAAAAAAATAAATATTAGTTATATGTAAATTTTAATGAAGATTTTAATAAAAATAAATTTAATAAAGGTAGAAGTATTATATAATATGTATTATAAAATGTATTAGTATATAATAAAGTAAAACCGGGTCAAACCGCACACATTATCAATAAAAATTAAATAACTTTTTTATTTTTCGTTTTTTTTTTTTTTATTTTTTTTTATTAGATAGGTAATAAAGACTACATAAGATAATATAAATATATGTTAATAAAATAATTATAAAATTATCGAAAATATTACATGCAAAGAAAAAAAATTGCGCCGTTTTAGGCGACTTTTTGATAAAACCGCACACTTGAAAAAACATTGAAATTTTAAAATATTAACTTTTTTTTTATTACTTTTTTTAACAAAACTTATATTTAAGAAACTATATTAAAGTTTTTACATTTTTTGCAACAAAAAAACTTAGTTCCAACAACATATTTTTTCAGTAAACATGTTTCTTTGCACAACCGTTCCCGACACATCGAAATCTCGCATTGCAACATTTCTGTGTGTAAATGAACTCTACACTTTTTATATTTTGCAATTTTAATTGTTTGGCTGCTGGTATTTGCTCTTCATTATTGTTTTGCTGAGGTTGTTCAGCATTGTTATGCTTAGGCATTTGAGTACTTGGCATAGAGAGTCTACGCTTTGCGATAAGTTTAGCTTAACGCAAAGCGTAGACTTTCACGACTTCCTTTGTTGCTACTTCTTCATCTTTTTGTTTAAGGAGCTTGATCACATTTTCTTTGGTAAAACATTTTCCGCCAAGTTTTAAATGTTGCACTGCTTCGGTTTCTTTTACGATTCATTTCCGGCTTGAAGACACGGCTTCAACTCTATCTCGATACTGTTTTTGCAATACTCAACACATGCTTGATACCTATCAAAACTTGAAGCTGGTGTAGTTGAGAGAAATGGTATGAGTTATGTTGTTTTTATTAGGTAAAAAATAAGCCAGTGTACTGGAAACCAGCGATTACATGCAACCGTGTAAAATATTTACCACTCTCGTACAGCAGTTTGAGCAATGTAGGAAAATTTGTTTCAATCTAAATTCTTACATTTTGAGTCTTTGTATTACTTTACAAGAATTTTTTCCATGCTTGTTTGACATCACGATAGAGACCTCTATCCAATGGTTGTAGAACATGTGAAGAATGTGCTGGTATAAAAATCAAGATTTTATTGTGTTTTTTGAACTGCAATACCGCTTCCTAAGTTAATTGAGTTGTATGCTCATCTAAAACTAAAATATGAATACCAGCAATTGCTCAGCAATTGCTATAAATACTTCTTTCAGCCATTCAATAAACGTATATTACTCCATCAAACCTGATTTTGAAATTGAATATTTGGTGCCAGGAGGACAAACTCTTGCCCAGTCAGGACAAAAGTTCCTTATGGCTTTCTATATCACACATGGTGGTGCAAAAATTCCATAGCGTTGCAGCAATTTTTTAGAGTATAATAAGTTTTCCATTGTTGCCTCTATATTAAATGCAAGTCGTGTGCCTTTGAGACACACTACGGTTGTTTTGCCTTGATCACCCTTAAAACCTGTTTCATCTCAATATCAAATGTGCGACCCAGAAGTTATACTAATCTGTTGATATTGCTTGGCGAAGCATTAAAAATAACCATCAATTATTTTTGGCGTACAAGAATTGGCCCTTTTAAATGCTAAGTTATCCGCTTTTCTTGTTGAAATTTCTTTTGAACTTCTTTTTATAAAGACATAAAACCAGTCGTTACCAGGCTTGCCATTTTTGAATAAGTGCAATTCATCTTCGCGTTTAAGGTAGCCACATACAAGTTCTAGAATTTCATTTTTAGGTAAACCATAACTTAAGTCACCAAGTAATTGGAATGCATGCATCATCACACTTTCTGTTTCGTTTGAGTGTGCGTTGTTGTACCTGAACCATGGAAGCCTCTGTTGCTATTGTTTCTTTTTCTTTGCGATGTTTGAGCGTTGAGAATGGAACGCCATATTTGAATGCAGCTTTTCTCAGTGGTGCTTTATTTTCTTTCATATTAGTTAATGCGGCAAGAATACTATCTTCCTTGTGTGCTTTTATTTTTTTAGTTGACAATTTAAATAGAGTGAGTT
>NC_088922.1:47137500-47142500 GCF_038396675.1 Hydra vulgaris
GGAAGATTTCTTTTTTCTTCAATAGTAAAGGCATCCTAAAAATGCTTAATTAGGCAGTTAACAATTTTATTTTGTTCATAGGATAAATCGCCATCAGGCATTCTCATGACCTTTATTGAGTCTTTTATTGAACTTGTACTGTTTCAATACTTATATAACAGTTTATATAACAGATTAAGTTTAGAGGTTAACACCAGATTCTTTTCAAATAAAAGTCGAGCATTGTATATTTCTGTTTTAACTAATTTGTATAACTGTTTATATTCTTTGGTCAGTTTAACATAATTCTATCTGTGAGCACAATTTATGTATCTTAAATTTCTTTTTCTTCTTATTAACTGCTTGATTTCGTTATTAATCCAAGGAGTTGCTAAGCTTTTGATTTGTGAAATGTCTATTGTTGGAACAAACAAACTGCATGCTTTAGTGGTATAGTAAATTAATTCATTGTACATGTCTTGCACTGTCTTGTTTTTGTACAACTTCACCCCATCAATATTGGACATAAAATCAGAAATTTTATCAAATTTAGCTTTGCTATACAAAAACTTAAAGTTACTACAAGCTAATCTGCTAACATTATTTTTCAAGACGAATTTAAAGTAAATAATATGATGACCTTTGTTAATGTCACCAAGCACAAAACTTGGATCAACAGCATATACACTGCCAGATTCTGTTGTGAATATTAAATCTGGAACATTTGAGGTTGAGCCATTAGCCAATTGAAAATTTGGTATGTTTTTATGTTGATAGAGGAATGTATCAAAAAAATTTATTAAAGTTTTATAGAATTTATGTTCTATGCCACTGTCATTTGAAATCGACGCTATACTACCATTTGACCATTTCATTGCTGGGAAAATGAAATCACCCATAATTAGTACATCTTTAAAGGCATGAACATCAAAATATCTTCTTGCTATTTTAAAAATATTGTCAAAGTCTACCATATCAAAAAAATAGTTTGGTCTGTATACACAACCAACTAAGTATTTATCTTGGCCAAAATAAACTACTGCCCAAACTTGTTCTATTTTGCTAATACTAAAATCATTGTCAACCAGTTCGTATGAATCTATTGAATTTTTTATATATAAGCATACACCGTCGCTCTACGATCACCAGTTCTTTCATATTTGTATATATTGTACCCACGGATAATTACAATTCAGTTGTTTTTGAACCATGTTTTGCTTACTCCAACAATTTTGGGATAATACAAACTAGTTACAACCTTTAATTCACCTAATTTATTTTCGAGTGAGGTACCATTCAGATATATACAATTTAGTTCTGTTATCCTTTCAGGTGATAAAGGTGCTTTAAGTACAGTTTTAATTTTTCTTAAACTTTTGCAATTGGTTACCTCGGATATTATATCGAAATGTAAAGTTTGTTTCAAGATTTGCATTAAGCCTGTTTCTTTCTTGTCTTGGATGGAGATCGAGTTGTCTTTCGTATATACTTATACATATAATTAAATTTCGTACATATACATATAATCATATTTCGTATATACATATACATATAATTATATATATATATATATATATATATATATATATGTATATATATACATATATTTAAATATATATGTATATGTATATAAACGTATATATACATATTTATATATATATATATATATATATATATATTCATTTATACATACATATATATATATATATATATATATATATATATATATATATATATATATATATATATATATATATATATATATGTATATATATATATATATATATATATATATATATATATATATATATATATATATATATATATATATTTATATATATATAACCTCGTACTCCCCTAAGGCAGGCACTGTATATATATAAATATATAAATATATATATAAATATATATATATATATATATAAATATATACATGTATATATATGTATATAAATATATATTTATTTATATATATATATATATATATATATTTATATATATATATATATATATATACATATATGTATATAAAAATATATAAATATATTATTATTATATATTTATATATACATATATGTGTATATTATATATACACATATATGTATATATTAACATATATATATATATATATATATATATATATATATATATATATATATATATATATATATATTAGGGTGATCCAAAAAAAACTTTTTTTTACTTTTTGTTATTCCTAAGGTCTAAATGTGTTCGATTATGAAAGAAAACATTGTACCAAAAAAATCAGCCAAATCGGGTAATATTTCGTTGCTTGTGCTTCATATCCTCTGAAAATTGGAATTTTCAAAAGTTCAGTAAAATATTGATCTTCGTTTTCTGTACACATTTTGGTTATTTACCGTTCGATTTTAATAAAATAAAAACGAAAATAAAGCCTTTATTACACATAATAATTTTTATTAAACAACATTAAACAACATTAAACAACAACAGCTGCTCATTGTCGCCTGGTTTGTTTAGCACTCAATGTTGATTTTTTTGCATCTGGTAAGACAGCCCTGTTTTCTGCAACTAAATTTAGCACATACTTTTGCTGCTCTTCTTCTTGTGTTAAGACAGCATTAAAGTCTTGTACTAACTTCACCCCTCTTTCGGCGCAAACATTAACAACTTTAAGAGACTTCACTACTTCTTTAGAGTCGGCATACGACTCATTGTTTTTCCAGTTTGAAGGATCTTCTCCAAGAAAGGAAATGTCAATATTTAAGAAATTAAAAAATGAAAGTGATTTAGACGTTACAAAGTCCTCAAGGGATTTACTCATTACATTTGTAAAATCTGATAATTTCTTTGATGGCCTACTATTGTCTACGCATTGACGCTGAAGGACAGTTATTATTTTTCTTTTAACTTCAATCTCTACATCATCACTAAAAAAGCCCAAAGATATAAGTTCTTCACTTAAATACCATAGATGCCGCTTCATTGCCTTGGTTGCAGCGGTCGCTATATTTTCATTCATTTCACGATATTCCTCAATATTTTTTAGAAAATCTAAATCATTAAATGGGACCGAGGCACTGAGTGGTGCAGTAAACCACTGTCGAACATATATTAACGCAGCAAACATGCTAATATCTCTTACTGCGTTTAATTCATGTTGCACAATTCTAAACTGATCTATAAATAACCATATTTTAATTGAATAAATAAGTTTTGCCATCCACCGAGCATGATGGAAGGCTCCAGGTGCTTTAAATCTTATTCTACTAGGAGGTTGCTCTCCTAAATATATTAGACATAATTCAAGAAGTTCTTTATAATCATCTCGTGGTTGTGAGTCTTGCAAACATTTTTTTAAGAAATTAATTATAGACGATTTTTTTTCAATCGAGACGTTTGAAAGATATCTTTCAGCTTCTTCATCTTGCACTGTTGGGCTAAAATCATCTTTCTTGATATTCTTCCAGGCTTGTTTAAATCGTTTGAAAATAGCAACATATGGTCAGGACGTTGTCGGAAAATAAATTTTAAACACAGATCCTGCAAAAATTTCAGTAATGTGATGACGACAAGCTAAATTCAATAATTCTTTTCCTAATTTTTCTTCAAGTAAATTACAAGCACCTTTCTCAGATCCTGTATTACTAGCTGCGGTATCAAACGACATGCCACAGAGATTATTAATAAGATTCGAAGCATCCCATTCATGGAGGGAGGCTACAACTGCAGTAGCAATGGTTTCTCCTTTTAAATCAGGAAGTTTTGGCACTCCCAGAAGTTTATCAACACCACGCCCTGTTATTAAAACTGAAAAACGCTCAACATTTCCACTTCCATCGATGTCTGCCATCATTTTTCCATCCCAATGAACTACGAGAGTTACATCCGATTTGAAATTTTCTTTCATTTCATTGTAATGAGTTTCACGATTATCAGTTCTTACCCTATGAAAAGTAGTAACAGATATAGAGAACTCTTCAATGGGAGCTCCTAAACTTTGCATTGTAGCTGCTATAGTTCGCATTGCCACACGATTGCTTACTTTTCCTCTATCTAACGAATCGACAACTTTAGGGGTAATAATTTTTTTTATAAAACGCTTCCTTTTCAGACCGGAGCTTTCTGCAACATCATCTTTTCCTTTCAAAACTACGATATCATCATGATCGCTACTAGCAGAACTTGAAGGCGAAGTTGAATTCTCAAGAACAACTACTTCTTCAGAGCATTGTTTCCTTAACGCTTTTTTTTGCAAACGTTTATCCAAACTTATCTCTCTGCAAACTTTATTTTCTTCTTTCTCTGCATCATCTTTATCAATGGAACCCAAGACCATGTTTCTATCATCTCGTTGATCTATGAGGAAATCGTGATCTTCAGCAATTTTTATTAAATCAAAAACATTAGTTGGCGTAATATCAAAAAGTTTCATAATTCTCTTTTCAAAGTCTGTTACTTTGCATCTAGCAACAACTGATTTATTATTTCTGTCTTTTAATAGATCCGTATATTCTTTATGAAATTTTTCAAGCCTTGTAACTGCATTATCCTTTCGAATTGTAGGAATTTTAGCTTTTTCACAAATTTCACAAGTTGATTTGATAACTGCTATCGAACTTTCATGTATACTTAATCCTTTCACCTCATGGTGAAAGAAAAAACATTTTAATACTTCCAAAATCGTTGGAAGCTTAAGATGGGAAAGCATTGATATTGGTTGACCAATTAACCATTTTGCTGTAGAACTGCAAGTTGACTTTGCGACTGCAGCCATTTTAAAATTTCTTTAATACAGTGTGTGAATGAAAATATATTTTGTTGTCACCTATATTTCCAAACAAAATTAGTTTCGTTAAAACTCGCAATTATATCACTTTCTTAAAATACTGTAATTAATATTACTAGTCAAGCAAAATAGATAAACTATTGTAATTTTATTTCAGTAATCACAACACTCTCGATAAAGTCTCGAACTAAACTAAACCATAAAATAAACCAATATTATAAAATAAAATGAAATGTGGCTTAGTTTGCAA
>NC_088922.1:47147500-47212500 GCF_038396675.1 Hydra vulgaris
CTTCTATTCCTTGCAAAATATTAGAATCTATTATAAGAGAAAGAATTAAAAAAAATCTCGACGAAAACAATTTACTAACAATCCATCAGCATGGTGTTGTAAAAGAAATGTCTTGAACCACAAATTTGTTAGAGACTCTTGACTTTATTTCTTCGTGCAACAGGGATGGTGTACCTGTTGATGTAGTAATGCTAGACTTTGCTAAAGCTTTGGATAGTGTTTCTCACAAGAGACTCTTTGCTAAATTAAAGGCATATGGTATTAATGACTTAGTTCTGAAATGGATGGAAGCTTTTCTAAATAATAGAAGACAAAGAATAGATCTAGGTGAAGTTTTTTTTGAGTGGCTTGAAAGTTTTAGTGGCGTGCCACAAGGCTCATTTATTGGACCCTTAATGTTTATTATATACATTTACTATCTGCGAAGTAAATTAGTGAATAAATGCAAATTGTTTGCTGATGATACTAAGACTTTGTCCAAGGTAATTTCTGATGAGTGTACCTCAAGTCTACAGAGGGATTTAAATAAATCATTTAAATGGACAGAAGACTTGCTTTTAAAGTTTAATGTTGATAAACGTGTAGTAATGCACCGATTAAATCGTTTAGGTTTTTCAGTTATGAAGGCTGATTAAATGTTTTGAAATTGACAACTCTAACTAAACGAAGAGAAAGAGGTGATATGATCCAACTATTTAAAATAATAAACAACATTAATAAAGCAGAACATAACATACAAACTGTTAAAAATCATATTAGAGGCCACTGTTTAAAGTATCATAGGGAAACAACAAAAAATCTGCAAAGGCATAATTTCTTTTACAACAAATCGGCAAACTTATGGAACTCATTGCCTTTAGAACTAGTCAAATCATCGACTGTAAACTCCTTTAAAGCAGGATTTGACTGTTGGATTCTCCTTGGAAAATCCTTGAAAGCAGGATTCAACAATCAACTGAAGCGGCTGTCACAGTGTGCTTAAAAGCATTCTTACTGGCCAATCTAGTTACAGCAATAAATACTAACTAACTAACTGACTAACTAGATATTCTAATATATAACATTATATTATATATATATATATATTTGTATATATATTTATTTATTCATTTATATAAATACATATTCATTATATAAATATATATATATATATATATATATATATATAAATATTATATATGTATATATATATATATATATAATATATATATATATATAATATATATATATATATATATATACATATATATATATATATATATATATATATATATATATATAAATCTATATATATATATTTATCTTATATATATATATATGTTTATATATACATATAGATATATATTAATATATATACATATATATTTATATATATATATAAATATATATATATATATATATATATATATATATATATATATATATATATGTGTATATATATATATATATAATATATATATATGTATACATACGTATATATATATATATATATATATATATATATATATATATATATAAATATATTTGTATATATATATAATTATACATAGATATATATATACATATGTATGTAATTTGTTATATATGTTTATATATTATTATTTGTTATATGTTTGTTATATAATAATCTTTTTATATATTATAATAAGTGGTATAAATTATTTTGAAAGATATTTTATAACAATTGTACAAACTGTACATTATATGTACCATTTAAAGTAAACTTTATAATATGTATCTCTTTTATATATGTATCTGTAGGGCTATCTGTATTATATGTAGATTTTGGTTTTCTTTTTTTTTTAAGTTTTACTTCCTCTTTAATCATGTTTAATAAAATGCAACATTATTTTATGAGTTTGCTTGATGTAATGTAAATATTGGCAGTGATAACTTAATTATTCTATTACTTAATGATATACAGTTTTCTTCAATAATAACTTAATAAGTCTTCAGACCGTCTTGAGTACAACGTAGTGAAGCAGCATTCTGTAAAATATCTTTTTAACTGACAAAGGTGGCCAGTGTTTGACGCCTTTAAGACTTTATTTTTAAGACGTTAAATTTTATGACGTTAATCAAAACAAAATGCCGTCTAAAGTAAGACTAAAAGACGTTTAAAATAAATCGTTTTTAGGGTGTTTTTAGGGCGTTTAAATAAAACGTTTTTTTAATCTGTATGTCTTTCTGTGTATCTAACTAACTAACTAACATACTAGCTTTGAGTAAGATATCTTTAATCAATCTTGAGTAAGCCATCTTTTCGACGAGAACTTAGTCCTTTTTAAGACATCTTTAAGACGTTTCTTTTAATCATGAAAAGACGTCTTAAAGACACCTCAAAGATGTTTTTTTGTTTGCGGGGTCTGAACAAATATCTTTGAACATCATTACAACTGCTGCTAATGAGGGTAAGAAGGTTAACTTTTTCTTACTTTTAAAAAATGATATAGTAGCACTTGAAAACGAGAAGTAAAGCTAAACTTGTTAGTAGCTTCTTTGTTTTTGTCAAAAACCTCCGAAGAAAGATTTCTGAAACTAAATTTGACAGCAATAGAAAATTGCAGAACTAAGAAGGATTTAATATACATTTATAAAATATCGAATGACTTACAACTTGCGGATTGGTTCAAAAATCCAAAACTGTTTTACTCACTAACAAGCGACCTTCCCCAAACATACCTGGACACAATAAAAAGATAGAATGTGAAAAATTTATATTCCTCAAGAAATAACTTTTTTAACAACAATATAATTAAAAACTGGAAATCTTTACCAAACTATGTTGTTTATTCAAAGTTCTTAAAATTTTTTAAAACCAATTTAGAAAATTTATAAAATTGACAGTTGATAAGCATCTCAATATAATTTGCAACAGTCTATACGCTGTTGTTACAGCAAATATATTACAATTATATTGCCTAAAATTAAGTGAGCTGCTCAATCTGTCTCACCGGAGTAGATAACGAAATTGAATAGGCTAAGTTAAGCAACAACAATAATCAATGATCAATAATTATACATGATATGGAGCTTGGACAATTCATCAATGAAACTATCGTTAACATGTAACGTTCGAATAATAGTGTTCTATTTTTATTTTTTAACGTTGTGAGAATACAACCTTCGATTTTTAATTATTAAATTGTTTTACTGTTGTTGTTGTTAAAATTAACAAAATATATTTTTTTAATGTTATTTATGTTTATAAATAATCTTACTTCATTAATTTCATATTTTTTAAAATTGCTTGTAAACAAATTAATTGTTAATTCCAACTTTATTAAATAAAATTAAAATTGAAATTGACAAAACAAAAACTAACATTTTAAAAAATTATATAAATAAAAATAATAAGATTAATATACTAAAATTATATATTTTTGAACAAAAAAATAATATAACAAAAGACACAATTTTACATTTTTTTACCATGAAAATTTGGAGATAGAACCTTATAATTTTCATCTACCGATATGCTATTTATATTACTTAATAAATAAACAATAATGTTTATTCCAAGCAATCAGTTTAACAAATTTTATATTTTGATATTTTAACTTAGCAAATTTAGCAAATTTTTATTTCTAAACTTTAAAATTTAAGATAGTATAACAAACTTTGCTAAACTCTCGCGAAAGTTAAAATGGAGTAAACTATTGTTATTTTTTTGTTATTATTTATTTTTGTCAAGCAACTATTTACAATTAAAGATGATTTCCGACATAAAATATTTAAAAATATTAAATACAAAACACACTTTATCATATATAGTAGTTTCAAGACCGGAGAACTTGAAGAAGATAAAATCTTATTATCAGTAACCTTTGATAATAAAAAAGACAGTAAAAGTTTATTGTTAGAAAAATCAAGTAAGGAATCTTGATTGACAATTATTTCAATTATGTTCTTTTTGAATTTTTGAGAGGTATTGGCTTCTCTTCGTTTACAACTCATGCTTGTAAAATGGTTCCATAGCATTGGGCCACGATAAGAAATGGCAAAGCTCGTAAGTTTTGATATAGGAAAAGGTTTTTTATAATATTCGGTTGATCGAGTGTTGTATCGGTTTGATATTTTAGGAAAAATATTTTCGAAAACCTTCGGAGTTTTTTTAAACTGATGTTGAAACATAAATTGTTTGATTTTGAATACATTTATTTCATAAATCTCAAGTGCCCTCATACTTCTTAAAAGAGGTTTGGCATTTGTGAAGCGATTTTAAAAATAAATATTTTCATGATTTTGTTGTTTGTGGAGACATTTGAGTTTAGATTTGTTTGTACTACCCCAAACAATATTGCTATACGATAAATAACTATGTACGAATGCAAAGTATAGCTGAGTTAGGGTAGATTTGTCTAAGATTTGACGGGTTTTATATAAAATACCTATATTTCTTGAGATTTTATTGCTAATATATTTATATGATCTCTCCAGGATAAGTTTTCATCTATTAAGACACGATGTAATTTATTTGTGAAAGAGCGCTCAATTTCCGTGTTATTTATATATAGCATTGGTAAGGATTTAGGAATATATTGAAACTTTCGTTTAGAATGGAATAAGGAAAACTTACTTTTAACAGTGTTTAAAGATAGGCTGTTCGCGTTAAGCCAGATTGATATTTGTTCTAGTTCATTGTTTGCAACTTGAAATAGACAAATATTGTTATTGTGAGAATGAAATAAAGTGGTGTCATCTGCAAACATGATGGTAGACATAGTATTTGATGCTTTATATAGATCGTTGACGTATATTAGAAATAGTAGAGGAGCTAAGATGGAGCCCTGTGGAACCCCACATAATATTTTAAGTTTCTTTGTCTGAAAACCGTTATTTAGAGATATAAACTGTTTTCTATCAGTTAAGTAACTGGTAAACCATTTATGGTATGTATGGCATATTCCATATTATTTTATTTTATCTAGTAAAGTTTGATGGTTAACGGTATTGAACGCTTTTGACAAATCTTGAAATATACCTAAAATGAATTGTTATGAGAAAATGCTCCACTTGCATCCCATGTTTTTTTCCCGTTACCTTTTAGGGTCAATAGCTTGTTTTTGAAAAATATAGTTCGGGCTATTTTTTGGTTCTTTCATATAGACGTTTGTGGTTTAAGTAATTATTCTTGTCGCGATCTTTCTTTAATTTAATAAAACGTATATATAGCTTTTGTTTTCGCTTCGAACACTTTAAAAGGTTTTTTGAGAACCAAGGGTTGAGAAGTCTTTTAGTTTTAATTCGGTTAGTTTTGTAGGAAAATGCTTGTCGTACAAATTAAGAAATTTATTTAGAAATAGGTTGTAGCTTTTGTTAGGGCATGTCTCGAGAAATACAAAGTTCCAATTTATAGAAGACAACTTTAGTTTAAACATATTTTTTGCTTGGGTGGTAAAGATTCCTTTTTTTAAAAATGAATTTTTCTTTAGTATATTTTTTGGTTTTTTGAAAATTGCAAAGACTGGAAAATGGTCACTTATGTCATTTCGAATAACGCCTGATTTAAGTGTGGAATGGAAAAGAGTGTTTGCGAAAATATTGTTGATTGCAGAATAACAGTTTTGCGTGATTCTTGTTAACTTCTTTAATATAGGCACCATTCCAAACTCATTAAAACAATTGTAAAATCGTTGCATTTTAATATTTTCACCATATTTGAGATAGTCCACGATAAAATCTCCAACAAATAAAAACTAGCTATCTTTCTTTTTTTTTGCATACGATTTCAAAATAGTCATTTAAGTGATTTCTAAAGTTGTTTAAACTTCCGTTTGGTGGTCGGTATGAAGTTGTTACGATAATATTTTTTGATGGTTTGTTATAAATTTCTAAAGTGAAAGATTCGAAATCCGGCTCAGAAAACGACAGGTCATATCTAATTTTATAAGTAAATTCTGCAAGCATATAGACACATATACCTCCACCTGTTTTCAAAGATTTACGTTCAAAGCTAATGGCTTTGTAATTGGGCAAAATAAGATAAGAATTTTGATAAAATGATGTATCTAAAATCCAGCTATCTAAAATCCAAACTTGTCAGTAATTTATAAATTTTTTATTGGTTATACTTTCATGACAAAGTGAAAAAGAAAAAAAATTAAATTTTAAGAAAAAGTCAAAATATAAAAATTTTACTTTGTTCAATAATCCTGAACTTCAAAGCCTTATTTAAAAGTTGCATAAATATATACATACATATATATATATATATATATATATATATATATATATATATATATATATATATATATATATATATATATATATATATATATATATATATATATATATATAAATATATATATATATATATATATATATATATATATATATATATATATATATATATATATATATATAAATATATATATATATATATATATATACATATATATATACATATATATATATATATATATATATAGAGAGAGAGAGAGAGAGAGAGAGAGAGAGAGAGAGAGAGAGAGAGAGAGAGAGAGAGAGAGAGAAAGAGAGATAGATAGATAGATAGATAGATATATATATAGATAAAGATATAGATATAGATTTATTATTTACCAAATTAGTTAAATTGCCCGTTTATTGTTTAACCATTCAAATTCCCCAATTTTTCAACCACTAGATGTTTTGTCATGCGGTGCTTAGTTTTCCATATATTTTAATTCCCCAACTTGCCCATATGCTTAACTGGCCCGCTCTACCCTTTTATAAACAGCTCTAGTGAATGTCTTTTCATTATTTTTTCATCTTTCTCATAAAATTCTTTTAAACAAAAACCCTTGAAAAAAAAAGAAGCGAAAAGCTAACTAGAAAGCAAATCAAAATCTAGAAAGTGAAAGAATAGCGCGCATCTTACATTACATATGTTTTATAAAACGTTAGCATCCGTTAAAAGTTTTATCTCGCAAAAATAATATCAATCTAAAGTTTTCTTCAAATAACTCTATTGGTTATACCATATTTATTATATCGACAAAGATTAAATGAATAGCGAATGTGAGTGGGTGAAAGTAAGTAAAAGACCTAAGTTATATTTTGTTAAAAAATAACACAATTCTTTACGTGGTATTTAATCAGGAATAGTTATTAAAAAAACTTAAGATATTCAACTGAGAAAGCTCCTTAGCCAATATTATCTTAAGCTATCTTTAAACTAAAGTATTTATCATAAAGTTATTTATAAAAAAAAATAACTAATTACTGTGTGTTGAAACTCAAACATAAATAAAGTCAAGAATTATAACTATTATTTAAGTTATTAACGAGTTATGCATTAAACTACGTCAATCAGTAGAAATCTTAATCACATTTTAACAATATTAATCACATTTTAACAATCTTTTTCACCGACCACCAATACACATCAATAACAGCTACTTAAAAGTTGTTACTAAACAAAATGTAATTATTCCAAAATATTCCACTTTGTTGTATTTGTTTCATCGGTATAAATAATAATTAATTCGGTAAGTTTGTTTTACCTCTCTCAGCCATTTCTTCGCCGACCGCATTTTGCATCAATTGGAAAAATTGCAGCTGATTTGCATTTTATGAATACACGTCTTTTAATATAATTATCTGAGAAGCTCTTAAATTTAAATTGGCTACATAAAATGTTTCATAATAAGATAAAATAATTTATTTTAAGTTTTAACAATATATTTACGTAAAGGTTTTAAGTTTACTTATATATTACTTATATTAACTTATCTCATATTAAGAGTTCTTTTTATATGATAAAAATTTTATAAAACCTCTCGTTGCCTAGAAGCTATTTTAAATATAAATAATTTTGGTGTATTATATATTTTAATTCTAAAATTTTACTTGATTTTAAAAAAGAATGATTTTTCGAATAGAAAGTACTCAAATTGTCCTCTGTTAAAAGTTTTTGTCGGTTTTTTGTTTGAAAACTTTTGGTTGTAATATAAGAAAGCCTTTTCTTAACGGCAATACAAATTAAATTAACAAATCTTTATTCCCAATAATTCTCAAACCTGAAAAACTTTAAAAAAACATTGCAAAGTAAATTTTTGTAACTTATTACTTGATATAAATAAGATAAAAACTATAATAAAACATTTAAAACAATTATATAGTTTGCAAAGTTATAACTGCATGTTTACAAAGTTATAAGTGCACGCTTGCAAAGTTAAAGTGCGTATATATTTTCGGAAATTCTTTTTTTAGCTTTAAAAAAAAAAAAGTATGGCGCAAAATGTATAATTAAATTACAGCATAGTAATCAATAAGTGCAATTTTTTTGTTGTTGATTATTTCAAAAAAATAAAAAGTTATTAATTAGTAAAAATTCTTAACATTTTTACTTAATTTAGCATATTGTTATATATCAATAACTTTTCTAGATTATATACTCTCCATAAGTTTTAAAAAATAGTATACATTATTTTATTATCATTTTTTATAAAGCCATGCAAAAATATAGATTATTAAAAAAAATCATTTCAAATATTTTAATTACATAAATTCTTCTCTCCTTATTGCTTTTTCCAACCATCTTCTCATATTTATATAAAAGACATTGCACTGTTGACTATAATTATTATCAGGTAATAAAATGTATTCGAGAGTTTCTTCAACAGTCTTATCATGATAGGCATTTCTTGTGGATTTGAAATTGGATTTTAACATTGAAAAGAACTCTCAGATTGGTTTCAATCCAGGGGAGTATGGTACTAAAAACTTTTGAGTAATATTTTTTTCTCTTAGTTATTTAAGTACTGCAGCTGCTTTATGAAATTTTACATTACCTATTATAAGAATTTTTTTTGGATTTACTGAAAAGAATGGTACTAGTTTGTTGTTGATGAAATCAAAAAATAATTGCGTATTATATGCGCTCCTTTTGGATTGGAAACATTAAACTCCTAAATTAGGAAATTAGGCACATGAGGCTAACATTGAGGGAAACAAACGAGATTGAAACGTTGTTATCATGTTGTTCTAAAATTTGCGTTTGAATTTCATTTTGAACTACGGCGTCGTTACAGATCAGGGAATTAAATATCGTCTGTTCAATGTTTGTATTCATAGAATTTTTGATTTTATACGTTTCTTTTCTTTTTACTGTAGATGACGCAAAGGGTATATTATTATCACTACTTTTTTAACCCGCCTAACAGCATGTTGAGTTAAATTACAAGCGTTGGATAATTCCTTGATTGAATATTTTTCACAATTTCTCATTGAAATAGTAGTATTTTTAGCTTCTTCTGTAATTGTTTTCCGTACTTTACTTTTCATTGATATTTAAAATATAAGGGTTAAAATTCATTTTATAAATGCACTTATAACTTTGCAAGTGTTCACTTATAACTTTACGAAACCCTGTAAAACCAAATTATAAAAAATTAAACATTCATAAAACAAAAAAATAATTGTAAAAAAAATTTATGCTCAACCGCAACAATCCGGGTTCTTTCCGATTGATATAAATTTATTCCATCAATTAAATAAAAATAAAACTTCATCCGTCTAACTTTTTTTATAAATTATTGCAAATTTTTATTTAAATATTTAGATCCTTACTGGTTTTTCCATTATTTTATTTATTTGTTCTTGTTGTTGGTTTGCAGGTCTATTAAACAACATTAATAATAAAAACATAAAAGTTTGCATAGTTTTTTTTAAAGCAGAATATCCTCATCTAAAACAAATTGTTTGAAACAAAACGCGATGTGAAGCAAAAAATACAATATGCAACATTTGACTTTATAAAGCTTTTGTCAAAATCTCATTGGATTAATTTTTTTGTGTTTTTCGGCACTTACAACAATTTTTCTTTCCAATCTTTCCGATCTTAAAACCCCACATACAGGCATTTACCATTTAACTCCCACCCACAGGTTTACCGTTTTATCTCCCACGCACATTTACCATTTAATCCCAGCAGGCACAACTCAGAAAAAGTTACGGTTAGTTTCTGTTGCATGTTTAAAACCTTCTAAAACAAAATGAATAATACGTGCCAAGAATAGTTTTCATTCCGTGAAATTAACTTTAACTATTTACTAAATATAGAAGTTAAAATAAAGAAATGTAGAAGAACAACCTTAAATGCTAAAAGACAACAAAACCTGCGTAAAACCACAACGTCAAACCACGGCGTAAAACCACTGTTCTTTAATTTTTAATACAAAATTTTAACTATTATTCTATTTTTGCGGATAATTATTTACAAAAACATTACAAACGTAGAAACGTTATTTATGTTTATTATAATAAACGTTCCTAAGGAACGAGAAACCACTCATAAAAGCATGCGACATTTAAGATTGACTTTAAAAGCCTAAAAACATGTATTAAACTAAAGTAAAACTGGCTGTAATACATAAGTGTTTTTGGTTTACGCCTGGATTAAACACAAGCAGGTTTAAATTTAGAAAGTGAAACTAGATGTGCCGGTTGTGATTTTACATTTTCCAAGATTTTAAAAACTAGTAAATGTCTAAAAAGTTCTGTTCATTAATAAATTTAAAACTATACTTTCAGACATTTATTAGTTCTTTAGAACTAATAAATGTCTGAAAATATGGTTTTGAATTTATAACAAAAAAAATTTTTTAATTTTAAATTCTCTATTAATGTTGATTCTGTTATAAATACCTTAAACTGTTGACAACTCTGAAACTTGTTTTTAACATACTGTATCATATTTTTATTTTTGTTTATTTAGAGACTTTAACATATTGACATTTAAGTAAAGGTTATGTATAAATAAAATTTTAGAAAATCAATTATCAAATTATTTTCATTTTACAATATTTTTCATCTGAAAGACTCATGAGAAACGAAAGTTTTTAGATTGAACACGGTGTAAAATGAAAAAAATTTGGAGAGCATTTTTTTATTAATTCATTATGGAAATGTTTTTTAAGAAACATTATAAGAACAGTAAAAAAATCTGAGAATTAAAAATGAAGTTTTTCTTAATAATATATTATTGTCAACTTGTTTACCTTTTTTTACGAACTGTAATCACTTGAAATTTCGCTGCAACTGAAAAACCTTTAACTTAAACCAATGGGAAACAGATAAGCAAACTTATTCTACTATTACTATCTTTAAAATTTTAAGAATGAATTTGCACAATATAGATTCATAAAAAGGCAATTACTTCCTGATTTTTTTCAATAGATTATAAATCTGTTAAAATTAGAACATAGTGAATTATGCTTTTGTGCTGCTCTAATCCCTTTAAGATTATTTTGACTTATTTTACAATTTATGGAAAAAGTTTAATATTTGCGACCTATGATTAATTTTTTTATTTAAAAAGTTCAAAACTTCATGTAACTATGAGAATAATTATTAACTAGTGCGTTCAGAACACTGTCTTGTGCACAAATTTAGACCGTAATATAAATCCCAACATATCAACATAAAAAAAAATTGTATAAAACATTAATTTTTAGTTTACGTCAAACTTTTCAAACCAGAAAAAAAAATCGAAAATACGGAAGCAACTATTGCAAATTTATTCAATAAATACGAGCTAAATAAAAATAGATCATATTTATATATTTGAAACTCACCTCCCCAGGGTATACAACTGGAAAAGCTGCTTGTTTAAAAACAAAATAAAGCATTTTCAGCCAACATTGACAGACGGTTACAGTACAGGGCACATGCGGGTTATCAACTAAGTCCCGCATGGGAAAACCGACGGTATCCTGCCGTATCTTGGCCGCGGTTTCCATATGAAGCCCATAACGGTATGGCGCAGGGTATACCGTATGAGTCCCAGTCAAATCCTGTCATTTAAAACCGTAAGGGGCTCATTTGGGTTTGCAAACTGGAAAACATATGGAGAACCCATCGGGAACCCGCCGACTCACGATAGGCACAGCACTGCATACATATATACATATATATATATATATATATATATATATATATATATATATATATATATATATATATATATATATATATATATATATTTATATATATGTGTGTATATTCAGGCCCTATCAGAGGGTGGGCCACACGGGCCATTTGGCGTAGTCCTCGACCTAAATAGGGGCCTTCAAATTTTATCGGAAATTTAATATATTTTTATTAAATTGTGATAACATGAGCAATTACATAAAATTTTAATCAATGTTGAGACAATATTTTAATATACTTAATTAGTTGATTATTAATACACATAATTATTATTTTAATTAAATTATTTGTGTTGTATTAAGTTTGTTCTGATATTTATTTTAATTTAGTCATTAATAATTGTTGTTTGCAGCAAGATCGAAAACTTTTAAAACTAATGTCATTGCTAAATTTAAACATGAAGAGAAAATTTGAAAGTGGTGTATCCAAAAGGCGAAAAAGACAAAAAATTGAAGAAGAAACAAAGAGCCTAAAGTCAATAACATCATTTCTAAGACCACTGGAAAATCAAGCCAACCCAACACGCGGTAAATCAGATATTGAAATATCCGGAACTACATCTTCTGAAAAATCAATATTACAACAAAACAAAAATCCCCAGATAGATACAAATGTGCAAGACATCTCAAATACAACTTGTGTCTCTGAATCTGGAATTACAGATTTAGAAAGCTTGGAATCAAATTGTGAAAATTCATTGATTCACCAAAGCAACAGTCAGCAGAGGGAAACAAATTTGCAAGCCATCTCAAACGATAATTGCATCTCTGATTCTGAAATTTCATATTCAGAAAGTTTGGACCAAAAATGTGAATCAGATTGTTCTAATGTATCAAAATTGATTGTGTCTGACATTGGCACTGTTGATAAACGAAATATTACTCAAATGCAAGAAAGTTTCCAAACAAACTTTTTAATTTCAAACAATATTCCACGAGATTCTTATAATCACGCCTTTCCTACTCGTCTGAGATCAAAAATTCTTCCCAATGGTGAGATATGCACAAGAGATTGGCTTTGCTGGAGTGATGTGCAAAAGTCATTCTATTGTGCACCCTGTTTTCTTTTGAACAAAAGTGATTCCAAGGTATCCACCTTTTCAGAACAGTTAGGTCGGAATATCACCAGGGGTTGGAGAAAGTTGAAAGACCGAATACCAGCACATGAAATGTCTGTATTACACAAACAAAACTATGTCAAATGGAAATCAGCCAGTAGAGCAGCCATCAGAAAAAGTTCGGTTGATAATTTACTAATAACAGAATTGTCAACTGAAACCAGTAATTGGACAAATCTTCTTGAGCGCCTTTTGAACGTCATTCTTTTTCTTTCTGAACGTGGGCTTGCTTTATTTGGTTCCAGTCAACACATTTATGACCCTGACAATGGAAACTCTCTCGGAATAATTGAGCTCCTCAGCAAATATGATCCAATTTTATCAGAGCATGTGAAAAAGGTCCATGAATCTCAACTGAACAAAAAGCGTATACAAGTTCATTATCTGCCCACCCGGATTCAAAATGAATTTATTGAACTCTGTGGATCTTTTGTTCAAACCAAAATTATTGAAGAGATTCAAAACACCAAATATTTTTCAATTGTTGTTGATGCTCTCACAAGGAGCAAACAACTTTCATTATCCGTTATATAAAAATTGATGGATCTAAATTTTCCATTGAAGAACGGTTTCTCTATTTTGACGATTACTCAAAAAAAAACTGGAAAAGAAATTGCAGCAAGGATTCTTCACGTTCTAACTTTGTTGAACATAGATTTTAAACTGTGTACTGGTCAGGCATACGACAATGGTCCAAACATGGCTGGAAAATACAAAGGTGTGCAAGCAGTTTTGCTAGAAGAAAACCCAAACTGTATGTTTGCCAGCTGTGGAAATCACACTTTAAACCTTGTTGGTGTTGACTGTGCTGAATCATGCAAAGAAGCAATTCTTTACTTTGGAATTGTGCAGCAAATGTACAATTTCTTCAGCAGTAGTCCACAAAGGTGGGAAATTCTCAAGCAACATGTACCTGCTTCACTACATGGTATTTCCAAGACCCGATGGTCAGCAAGGATTGAAGCAGTAAAACCAGTTGCCCGTCACTTGAATTCACTGAGAACAGCTTTAAAAGAGCTGTAATCTCTCAATCTTACAGTATCAGCTCAGTCAGAACTTCAGTCCATTCAAAAGTATTTGTCAAAATTTGAATGCATTGTAATGTCATCTTTATGGATGAAGCTCCTCACAATGATTCACCAAACCAATCTTATAATTGAGGCAAGAAATGCAACTCTAGATGTTGAAATGGAAAACATTAAAAATCTCATGGACAGCATTCAACAGATTCGTGAAAAATGGGATGCTGTTCTGAGTGAGTCAAAATTAATTGCAATGAATATTGACATTTCACTAGAATTTTCTACCACTCGAAAGTTGAAAACACAATTTGATTCAGAACAGCACTATAAAATCAATGTATTTTATGTAATAATCGGCTCTATTCTAGCAGGTCTTAAACGTCGATTTGAGTCACAACAACAAATTTATAGTATTTTTGGATTTCTTTGGCACTTCAACAAGATGAGCAATGAAGAACTACTCAGTGCCATAACAAACTTTCAAAAAAAGTACCACAAGGAAATACTGTCTGATATTTCTGATAAGACAATCTTTCTGAAACAAATTTACTCCACAAACTTTACATCAGATTGCAAACCAAAAGAATTGTTTCAAGAAATATTAGAACTTGGACTGTCTGGTGTTTTTCCTAACATATCAATTGCTTTGCGAATTTTTATCAGTTGCCTGTCTCAGTGGCTTCAGGAGAAATGTCTTTCAATGTGTTGAAACAAGTAAAGAACTATCACCGTTCAACCATGGGACAAGAACGCTTGAATGGACTTGCAATGTTGAATATTAACTGTGATATTGCAAGAAAACTCGATTTTTCAACAGTTGTCAGTGCATTTGCAAAAGCAAAAGCAAGAAAAGCATTTTTAAAATAAAAATTATTACTAATTTGCTGTTTTTTTATTTATTATGCAATGGCAGTTATTTTATGGTAAGGGCCTCAAAATTTGTAAATGGTCCGGGCCTCACTCAGTCTCTGAAAGGGCCTGTGTATATTTATATAAATATATATATATATATATATATATATATATATATATATATATATATATATATATATATTTATAAATATATATATAAATATATATATAAATATATATATATATATATATATATATATATATATATATATATATATATATATTTATATAAATATACACAGGCCCTTTCAGAGACTGAGTGAGGCCCGGGCCATTTACAAATTTTGATATATATCAGGGTTTAAATGAGATATGTGGAGTCCAGTCAAACTTTTCAGTTCTCAAAACTTGCTCATAACTCATTGCATACCAACAACAGTAAATATAATATAAAAAAATTAGCTAGAAATAAAGTACAAACGAAAAAAATATAACAATTATGTTTGCTTTCACATCCGCTATTGCTATTTTTTTAAAAGTTTTGCCTATATTGGCCGAAAATTCAAATAACTTACCATGGCCGATTATGATTATAACAAACAGGTGCTAAAAAATAAGTTAACAAGGAAAAAAGATTCTTTTACTTTATTGGACGCTGGTAGTAAAAGAAATCTAAGTTCATTAAAGCCGACCAGTGAAAAAAATTATATATTTAAATGAATATTCTTAAAAAAATTGTGGCAATAATACACGAAGCTTAAAAAAATTCAATCATATAATTCTTAATAATAATAATTATATACTCATTGATAAAAAATCAAAATAAATAACTCTTCAGTATAAAATTCTTCAAAACATAAAGTTTAATAAAAAATTAAAAATTTATGTATTTGAACAGGGACGTCTATCAAGTACTTAAAATTTAACCGTATCATTTCCTATATGTATTAAAGAAAGGACATTGTGGCAATAATACACGAAGCTTAAAAAAATTCAATCATATAATTCTTAATAATAATAATTATATACTCATTGATAAAAAATCAAAATAAATAACTCTTCAGTATAAAATTCTTCAAAACATAAAGTTTGATGAAAAATGAACAATATATGTATTTGAACAGGGACGTATATCAAGTACTTAAAATTTAACCGTATCATTTCCTATATGTATTAAAGAATGGACTAGTTGGGTCTTAACATAAAATTCACCAAATGACTGCATAAAATAAGTTAGAAACTGACAAGCAAAATCATCATATTTTTTCAACAAATCAAAACATAAAAATAGAACTGCAACTAAAAGTACTAGAAAAAAGACCTTGGTTTTCTATAAGAATTTCTTGGAATGTAACCACATATCTGGAACAATCCACTACTTAAGTACTGACTGTAATCTCAGACAATTTACAACATTTGGGCCATTTAACCATAAGTTGATGAGTCCTTGCATACCCAAAAACATACTAGATGCATAAAGTCTGAAGGAAACTTTGTCGCCATGTGAAAATTTAAAACCATTTAACACACCACTTAGATGTTCAGAATGCTCTTGAGGAAAAAATCTGAACAAGTGCCTAAAATTGATAAAATATGTGGGAGTATTATCTTGCCACACTGCTCTCCTTTTTGAACACAACGCTCATATCAGTAATAACCATTGTGTTCATAAATACACTTAACAAATGCTCTAGCAAGTGCATCATATATGATAACAGCAAGATTGATTTCAAACTCAATATTTTCATAGATAAAACCATCTTTTGAAAGAACTTTGAACTCGACCAAAAACTGTAGATAATCAAAAATGGAATTAGGTTATTGGGCACCACTTTTTAAACAAATTTCTAAAAATCCGATTTGGATCCCCAAAATTGTGAGTGCTTGGCCAACGTTCTGACAGCGTCATTTATAAACAGCAACAACTTTTGGCAAATTTTTTTGAAATTTTTTTACATGTTTGTTTATAGTTTGTCACTATCTTAGATTTTCATTGAATAATTTACTTTATATTTTTTTAATATAATATATTCATGGAGTATTATTCTTTTATATTAGCAGCTATTAAGCTGATTAAACTGACTTGATCAGCTTCGGCTTTAATTTAAAGCTAATGAGTTTAAAGCTGAAGCTGAAATACCAGTTAAAACCCATTTATAGACAACATAGTTAATGTGATGTATATACTTTTTCATATCACATGTGTTTTTTTTATACCACAATATTTATTTTTTTGTTTTATAATACATACTTTTTTTTAATACGTGTTTTTTTAAAATATTTAATACTTAAGAAAATATTAACTTTTTTTCATTAATCTTTAGATAAAATAAAATATTTTCTTACGTTCTGCAATTGTAGTAATAAACAAAGATAATATTTACTCCAATCATTATATTTGTCCCCAAAAGGTTCCAAAAGGTTCATCAAGTCTATTATACATATGTCTCACACTTATGTGAGTATATATGTATCATTCATAAAAGTTATTACCATACTTATTATAATTATATTTACTAACCTGTCATTACTAACATTTATTAAAAACATTCTCTGGTCGTTGAAGTCACTTTTACTCATTTCGGTATGCAAATATTGTCAACAGTTAGAGTGCACTAAACAGAAAAAATTTTAGGCATGCTGCAAAATACAAGATATATATAAGATACATATCATATAAGACCTAATTTTGTTTCTTTAACCTTGAATTGAATATTTTCATTCTAACATTTTAAAATAAAGTTATGGAAAAGAAAAACGATGTTTAACTTATTATAACTCAGTTATAATAGTAAGGCATATGGTCATGATCTATGTAACAAATACTTTCATGTTTTTGTTGTCGTTATTTATTTTAAAGTTATCAAGTTATTTATATCAAGTTAAATTAAAATTTTATAGTTCAAGTTTAAATGCAAAAGTTCATATCAATAACAATTTAATCAGCATAGTAAACATAAGTTAGTTATTATATGTGTTTACAAGTATAAGTATTGTAAGTATAAGTTATTATGTATATTATGATATTATTGTTACTATTACAAGCGTACAATTTTAAATTAAAGTCAAAAAATATCAATGAATAAAAAATGCAGTGCATCGCTATACATCATAACAATAAAGCTATGTTTGGCATTTATATGTAAACACCTAATATATATATGTATATATAAATATATATATATATATATATATATAAATATATATATATATATATATATATATATATATATATATATATATATATATATATATATATATATATATATATATATATATATATATATATATATATATATTTATATACCTTCATATCTGACGGTGGTTAAACTTTGTTAGCATCAGTTATTTGCTTACATAAAATACAGAAAAATCAATGAAAAAGAATGTATCAGTAAAAACGATTTATAAGCTTTAAATTTCCTATAATATAATCACAGCATTCACCTGTTTGCTCTTTTAAATGTTTCTGACTAAACCAATATTTTGATAAACCTCAAAGCAGTTATTACAATCACTAGCAGAAAAAAGCTGTATATTTTTATCATTTTAATTTTAAATGATCAAAATCATTATTTTAAATTTTAAAAACGATCATTTTCAAAATTTAAAAATCCATCAGTGTCTCAATGGAATGGTTACAGAGCGAAAATATACACCAAAAAAAAAAATGTCTCTTTAATTACAATTTAACAAATTAAACATAATGTATAGAAAAAGTTTAATGCATATAAGTTAAATTTTTAAATTTATTTTACGCACAATACGAATTATAAATGCAACCATCGAGTATGTTTTGTAATGATTTTTGTATAATTAGGTTAACCCATTTGGGAACCTTATGGGAGACCCGTCAAGTCTCCAGATCCTTTGGTTCTCCCAGGGAAAAAGGTTTTATAGAATTTCTATAAAATTTTGAATCATATGATCTATAGAAGTTCTATAAAATTCTATAGAATTTCTATAGAACCTCTGTTAATTTCTTAAGAAATTCTGATAGAACTTTTTTTTCCACTTTATATTTTATAGAAAAAAAGATTTATAACACTTTCTATAGAAATTAATAGACTTTCTATAGAAATTTTATAGCATTTCCATATAATTTATAGAGGCCGTATGTCTCAAAAGTTTATAGATATTCTATAGAACTTTTGTTCCTGGGCTGATAAAAACCAGAAAAAACCCAGTCGAACAAATTTGCTTGAATTTTTTACCCGTCAAAATCCCGTTTCCGTCAGCTCAGGCAATAACGATACCTGTCTGCCTATGTTGGCTCGGTTTTGCTAATCAAGCAAATTTGCTTCATTAATTTACCACATGGGGCCCGTCCGGAAACCAATTACTTTTTCGTCAAAATCCCGTGCATGTAAGCCCAGACAAAAACCATTTGATACCCGTCTGGTAATATTGGCTTGATTGTTGATGCTCAAACCAATTTTATACTAACATATATATATAAATTTTTAAACAATTTAAATGTATTTTTGACTGAAGAATATAAGAATTATTTTAAAATACTTACAGAAATTAAAAAGTTGTACTCAAAGAACACACCAAAACACATCAACTCTAATGTTTATTATAAATTTCTTACTTACAAGCAGAAATTTTGCGGCGAATTTATTTTGTTTGAATAAAGATAAATCTATCAATATATAAAGAAATAATGGTATGAATAATCTTTATTTAAAAGCAATTTACAATGTATGTGGGCCAACTTAAATTTATAAATAATTTTTTTTTAAACATACAAATCTGAGAAAAGAATTTAACTTCAAGAGGTTGTATGAAATTTAATAAAAAAACTAGTCACTAACAAATTTATTTATTTTTTTAAGTTTTTTTATTAAATTTTATAGAATATTATATGGAGTATTATATAAAATATTATATGGAAAATAGCTATTACCATTTCGCTGGAAGACTTTACGTATTTTAGGCAAGTGCTCAGGAGTTTTGTTGTTGACATGATAAATGTCTATTGATATGAGGTAATTGGACCTACCCAAGCCCCGATTTGACCTCGAATTGCCTCTTTCCAAGAACTGCGTCAACTAAGATTTAAAAATTTTTTTAATTTCTATTATGAATTTCTATTATGAATTATATCATAATTAATCGACAGATTTCAAATTTCAACAAAAAATCTCGTTTCGTTAAAGATTTATAACCATAAAAAGTTTAATAGTCCTCTCATTTACCCCCTGAGATAACTTAGAATGGTCCAAACTTTTATCAAGAAATATTCGTTTTTATTGAGATTTGACATCTGTCGATGATTATTCATTTAAGTTTAATAAAACATAAAAAAAAAAATAATTAATTAATTACAGTAGGAAGCATACCTTTGGGGTTGGCTATTAAGGGTCCTAAAGGGTTAGCTATAATTACTTTAATTACTTCGCTAATAATTATTTCGCTGCAAAAATTTTTCTGGTCTATGCAGTTACATTTTTATTTATACTTTCCATGTTTTATATTATCATGTCATATATCAAAAATTAATGTTAAACAATTATTCATGGGAGGTTAATATTGTACGTATTACAAGTTACCTACAAATTGAAACCTTTAAAAGTGTTTGTAGTTGTATGCAACAACAAGCGTTTTTTAGCGCTTCAATATAGTTTGGACTGTGCTCTTCAACTTTTATCATTCACAGTGATTTAAATGTAAATTCTAAAAATTAAACAATAAGAAAAACAAGTATGATAAATGTCTATTGATAAATAGATATCTACTCATCAATAAACAAAAATAACTTGCAAAAGAATTTCCAAAAGCATGAAAGGCCAAATATGAATACAGTAACCTTTCTGTTAACACTATACATACTGTTGAATAAACAATAAAAAGATCTTGATTACAAATATAATTACTTTACCTCAAACTACAGTCATAGTATGAAAAACATAAATAATGTCACTTTAAGGTTTTTTTTCAAAAATTATACTCTAAATATATAAACAATAAAACCAGGGAAACCGCTTTTAAAATAGCTCTTTTTTTTTTTAACCAACAAATGTAAAAACGTTTAATATAAAACTAAAAGAAGATAAAATATGTCCGCAATGCAATAGAAAAAATGAAACTTCAGTGCATATGATGCACAACCTTTAATACTTTATTTACCTTATATTTTAGATCAACTCTACTTTAGTGAATAGGGGAGGGGGGACAGGTTTGAACATATTTTAAACTATTTTTATAAATCGATATTTTGATTATTTAACCACTTTTTTTCTTCTGAATAGTCAAAACAATTATTAAGGAACAAAATTGCAGTGTTTTAATAAATTCTGAGCTAAAAATTAATTCAGAATTCCTATTTATTTAACACGCGTGAAAATATTCAAAACTGCCCCACCCTGAGGCAGCTTTGAATTATCTCGGGCAAATGGAAATGACTAGGGATTACATACTTTTTTAATAGAGCATTGAGCTACTTTTAAATTTTATTAAGTTTAGGTTTCTAATATTAAAAACATTTTTTTTTTTTAATACAATCTAATCTTATAATCATTTTAGAGAGTTGATCAAACAAAAGTTATATAAAGCTATTTAAGCTGTAAATAGAAGAAGCTTAAAAAAAAAAGCTTACAAAACTAAACTTTAAACTTACATAAAACCCAATTTTAACGGTAATGTATAGTAACGAATAAATTTTAAGCTTCTATTAGTAACAATAGATAAAACAAAGATCATGGAAAAATATTAAAGCATTCACTGATCTAATTAAAATCTTACACTACAAAAACACAAATGTTTGTGTTAATGCATTGTTTAGTATAATATTATATTATAGAACATTTAAAAAACACTTACAATGTAATCAAGAATATATATATATATATATATATATATATATATATATATATATATATATATATATATATATATATATATATATATATATAATATATATATATATATATATATATTATGTTAGTGTATTCTACAAACAGAGTGCTCAATGTTCTAAAAGAACAGAGCAATAATAAATTAGTAAAAACACTTATCTAATTTTTGATTTCTTTAACACTGTGTTTCACCATCAGTAGGTTCATCAAGAAGAATCTTTCTGATGAACCAACTGATGGTGAAACACATTGTTGAAGAAATCAAAAATTAGATAAGTGTTTTTACTAATTTATTATTGCTCTGTTCTTTTAGAACATTGAGCACTCTGTTTGTAGAATACACTAACAAAATTTATATATATATATATATATATATATATATATATATATATATATATATATATATATATATATATATATATATATATATATATATATATATGTTTATATATATATATATATTTATATATAACATCAAATAATTTTTAATAGAATCTTTACAAGCAACAAAATCTAAACTTTTAAAAAAAAAGATTTTTTTATTTCTTCTTTTTCTGGAGTGTCAGTAAGAATCTTAGATTTCCCACTTTTTCTGCCTCTATTAGTTTTTTTACGAGGTAGAGTTTTTTGATATGATTTTACTGATTCAGGAGTTATTGTGTGCTGTGATTGTAAGGCGTTGCTTGTATTTTTTTGCCCACCATCCTTATAATCAATTATAAAATCTTGTTTTTGCTTAACTATGCCTTCAGGTGTAAAAGAAATTTGATTTGAATTATAAAAGGTAGCTTTACTAAATGTTTCTATCAGAGGGCGATAAGTTACCTCAGCACTTTGAAAGTTATCATTGCAGAAAACAAGTCGTGAAAAAAGGATATATTCCAGATGCTGAAAAACCTGCAACAATATTTCTGGCAATATATGTGACAGTATATGCTGGTGTCACTATGCCAATTAAATTACGTATTGTTATTGAATTTTCCTGGATTGCATGTGAGCCAATCATTCTGAGAGATGGAAAGTTTTTGCTTGAAAAGACCATTGACTGCCACATCCAAAGATTGCATTCTATGAGTGCAATGAAGAGGAAATGTTAGAACCACCATTTCGTTTTTACAACAATAAATTATGGTATCTAATGTATAATGGCTTTCATGATAATCCATTAAGAGTAAAATAGAATTCTTTTTCGAAAATCTGAATAGTTTTTTTTATGTTCCAGAACCTTTAAAAACAATGGCCTTGTCATTCAGCCACTTGTTGTACTGTTGCATAACCAATACAACCAGATGGTCCACCTATATCATGGTGTCATGAAACCGTACTCTTGGAAATATGAAGACAAGCGGAATAAAATTTCCTATGGCATTTCCTATACCACACATAATAATTCGTTGTCCACGTTCAGCAGACGCACACTGTCCTATTGTTTTGTTCCACGTGAGGCTATAACATGGGGTGCTTGTACTACTGTCATAATGCTGGCTTCGTGGATATTATAAATTCTATCAAGTGAAATTATATTTTTAAAAACTTTATCATAGTTATCAAAAAACTGATTTGCATTGTACTGATTGAAACTTGTTGAACAAGACAAACTTGTATTTTCAGGTTTTCTAAGTGAATGTTCTTGGTGACGTTTCATGAAGCCCTTCAACCACTCTATACCAACTTTTTTATTTTCCATCCATTTACTTGGATATTTGCAAAGTTTCATAGGATAATGAAATGCTAATTCTCTTGCTTGTTTATATGTTTAGCCATAATTCATTTTAGAGCTTTTTATTAGTCTCTTAACATTATTTCCTCATATTTGTTAAATACTTGTAAAACAGTATATTTAGTTGTCAAACCAAGCTTGGTCTTAGATAAATTTTTTATACTTCTTTATTCTATAATGTAAAGTATTACGTTTTATATTATAAGTTTTAGCAGCTTCGCTTAGCCTCAATAATCCATTTACAACTTGGAGAACAGCATTATTAATATCTTCCTCTATGACTTTTGTCACTCTCTTTTTTTCATAATTTTGAACCATTTTCAATATTAGACAATCAAAAATCAGGCCGTAATAATCAAGCAATACAGTGCGAGAAGTTTAAACAATTCAAAGGTGCCCCATTCGTTTTATTCAAAACTGCCCCAACAGCATTTTAAATGATTAACAATAATTTTTTACAAAAAATGATTTTTGGTAACATGCTTATATTAAATTAAGAATAATGGACTAACTTTTTTTTTGAAAACCCATATTGTTGCCATGGTAACCACAAAATACCCCTAAAATGACCAAAAAATGACTTTACGCCGGCCAAAATACAAAGAAATTGACTCATTTTTACCTTTCCATATTGAACCATAATGTTGTTATAAGGCAGGTCTATGATATGAGGGAAACAGATTTTTCATAACTTTTTCTCACCACCGCAACAGGACGACCGAAGTTTAAGATCAATTTTTTTTATCATTTTATTGACCCAAAACATTTTTTTTTAAATTTAAATAAAATCCGTTCCATTCATATCATAGAGTATAATATGGAAAACGCTTTATGAAAACTTCATTAAAAAATATCTTACCGTTCTCCAAATATATTGGCCGGCGTCCACAAATTGCTATTCTGAGAAAAACTCGATTAAAGTAAAAACTTTAAATACACTAATATTTTATTCATAAAATAGGTAAAAATAAAAATCCAAATTTTCAAAATCCACCAGGTACATACAAGTCACCATCTTTTTCAATTTTTTAGTCATTTTTTTTCAACTTTTTGGCACGTAAAAATTGCCGTCTTGACTTATTATCAGGGTTTATTCGATATTCAGCATTTCTTTTTCTTTCATTATTTAATACTTTGCATCCTGCAATCATATGAAAGCCTGGTTCCATGTTCAGTTCTTTAAAAATATCAAATGATGCTTTTGCTCCAATATTAAAGTAAGCAACAGCATCATATACACCAATTTCTAATTGGGTAAGCGAGACAAATGTTTGTTTTGGTATACGATCCCAAATCATTCTATTAAACGATTCATTAGCATTTTATGTTTTGCCGTGCAAACATTTTTGTTACTTGCTGTCTTTACTTAACTCTTCAAATATATATCTCACTTTCATAATAACGTCCATTGGTAAACCCGGTCCTGGCTTATATGTTGTTGTTTTATTTATTTTATCAGCATTGTATTTGCACCAGCTGTCTGAACCAGTAGGGCAGTGTGGAAAATGTAAACTATTATTTTTCGATGAGGCAACATGAAATAGCGATGCTAACACTCCTGCTTTCATTTCCTTTAGGTTACCTACGTTTACCTACGTTCCTTAGGTTACCTACGTTTTGTCTGATTGCAACTCCAACAAAATTTTGAAAGCGATCAATTGTCGCATCTGTAAGACGCCCTTTACCACCAAGGCCTTTTTCTCTTTTCTTTAAATGCCGAAGCCGTGTTCTAACTCTCTTTTGATAATGTCCAACGCATTCCAGCTTTTTAATTTTTATATCAGGGTATGTATTTTAAACATTTATGTAACTTTTACTGTCTCCATCACCTAAATATTGATTATACCTTAACTGGCGATTATCAATAGAACGCTGAAAAACACGTTTTGCTACTTCTAGCTCCATACGACAGAACCTTGGTAATTATACTTACAAATTTCACCATTGTGCATAAGCATTTGGGTTAGGCTTTTGAAGGTCTTGATTTATACAACAATCTTTACAATATCTAGACATGACTTCAACATCTAACACTTTGCCATTAATAGTAGAGATAACAGAAAAGACTCCATTCAGCGATGAATATCCTCGTTTGTGCCATGTACCATCGCAAGATACACAAATATCAGTTGGTGCCAAAGATGTTTTTAGCAACTTATTTGCAGCATTTATCATTGTTTGTTCTGCTAAAGTTTTAACAGCTGTTGCAATTATTTTAAGTAGTTTTTTAAAGTTGTTTTTGGTCATAGGCTTAGGTAAATTCATAAAAGTGTAAAACTTTTTTATGCCTGCATATCCATGGCCTAATAGTCGCATGCAATAAATTATTCGCTTATTATTATCAAATCCTTTTTTATTATTATGATTGATAGAGGTGTAGAACTAATTGAGATAGTTGCAATCTTTTTTTTGACACTGAAGATATAACAAGGAAGATAAACCGTGTCATTTATTATATCTCTCACCTGATGAGAGTGTGGGACTTCCACATTCTGGACACAGAAAAGAACTAAAAACAGAAAACAAAACAGCAACATCAATGATACGATAACCAGATATACAAGGTTTCAAAACAAGTGTATCTTCTAAGTCTTAAACTTTTCGAGACGAAGCTGACAAATTAAGTGAGTTTTTATTATTTTGTTTTAAAACACAAGTGCTGTTAGCAGCATTTAAATTAATTGTTGGCAACTCAATACTAACATTATCAGAAACACTATCAATGTTCACAGATTTATTAAGATTTCCAATAAACCCTTTACTTTTACGGTGAGTTTGTGTACGTTGCTTCAATTGACAATCTTTTCCCATTTTCACTAATAAAACTAAGCTAATAAAATAACACTATTTAACAACTGATTTAAATTGTCGTACTTGATGTAGCAACCTTTACAAAAATTCTGAAAAAATTCATAAAGAAGCTGTTCAAGCTTGAACATTACAATTATAACACACATTAGGGTTGAATAAAGTTAAAATGTAGGATGTATACAGTTAAACAAGTGCGTTGCTATGGCGATGCTAGGAATATCACGTTAGGATATTTTATTTAAATAGACAAATTAAGATAGTTATAGGTTAGTTTGCTACTTTTAAAACAATTTTTATAATCATAAACAGGTAAAGGTAGTTAAAAACAGTTTTTTTTTTTTTTTAAAATATAGAAATTTTAAGGAGGAATAGCCCCTTAATTGTAAATGTTATGATCTATTCCCTCTCATAAATAACATTAAACATCTCACAAGTAAGAAAAGTGGTCAGAAAAATCTTTCTACTTTACATCGAAATGTTTACAATTTGTCCTCAAAAACAAATCAATCAAAAATTTTGCCCAGTTTAGCAAAATGTCAGGAAAAACAGGTGACAGATGCGAGGATAAATATTATCTTCACAAAATATCTAGTTTTATTAGGCTTAAATACAAAAACACTTCAGAAATGCATTTTTTTAAAGCTGCTTCTGTTAAAAGCTGCCCCCTTCCTCCTACCCTCGTTGCAATAACTTTAAATTTTTTTATTTAGATGCGCTGCAAATGCGGCTCAACAAAAGTTAGGCAAAATTTTATAAGATGCTCTTTTTGTAGAAATAAGTTTCAATAGGATGGTAAGTAACGCTCTTAAAATATTCTTGCAAAGCCTTTTTAAACTGTTCGGGCAATTGTTTACGCCGGAAATTTCAGGCCAAACAACTGAAGTTTTGATTGTTATATGGCGAGGAAATTATTTGTATGAATTACAAATTTAAATAAAAATCTTAAATTAACTCAACTTGAATCTTGTGGCTGAATCTGAAGACGAACCGAACTTTTAACCTTAATTTTGCGCTGTTTAAAAAAATGTGCTCAGTAATTTTGAAAGGTTAAACTATAATTAAGATCTAACATTTTATTTTAAAACGAAATTCAGTTTAAGCTATTGCACAGTGGGTCAGAAGCCGGCAAAACCATACAGAAAAGTTTTTAAATTTTGAAATTTTGAAAAGGGCGAGTTTTGCTCAATATATTAATAAGCCAGAAATTATATTTTATTAAAAAATAATTTGTCAATAAAACGCCATATTTGTTGTTTAAATATTTCCTTAAATACTTTTTATCAATAACAACAAAAAAGTGTGAAAATTTCATTTTTTTACATCTTTTACATCAAAACTTTGATTTCTTATTTTAAAGAAGTTTAAGTTTATTTTTTAACTTATAAATGACTTATATAGTATTATGTTAATATTTAAATCACATAAAAAAAAAGTATTTTTTACATTTTATATAAATATTTTCAACAATGCAAACATCAATAATTTTGAGTTAAAAGTTTTTATTTTTTTCAAAAAAATCATTTAAAACCATCAGATCAACCTGTATCAACCGCTTAAAATGATATATAATTGAATACCAATATGACAATGATCTTGTGGAATAAAAATTGGCTGCCTATAGCTGCCTAAACAAATACACTTTTAAATTCAATTAACTACGTCCATGTTTCTTGTTAATGCGTTTTTGATCGATAACAAAAAATTTAAGAAGATTTGAAATTTAAAAACTGCAGTTTGACTTTATAATAATTTTTATTAAAGACAAAAGTTTAAAACTAAATATTTTTGTATTTTTTAATTGCTTTCCAGTAACTTCCTCGTATTTGCTCAATGAACATTTAGATCGCATTGAAACCATTATTTCTAATTTTTTATGCTACCGTTTTAAAGTAATAAAAACTCAGAGACTGTGATAAAATATGAATTATATACTTCTACGTAGCACAAGTTTGGGACATAATATTTATTATTTATTTTATAATTTCCGAAAACAATAAAATTATATGTAATCGATAAAAAACACGATAACAACCAATGAGAAATAAAGGAAAGGACTGAGTTTCATAGTTACTACTCGTAAAAAAATTACTTTATTAAAAACATTTTAAATTACTTTCTTTCAAATTAAAAGTATTTTATTGAACAGACAAACTCTTAAAAATGGATAGGAGATGTCTTATGAATTATATAATGGAAAATAATTTACTACAAAATGATGATTTACATGCAAAGATTTTGAGTTTTGTTTTCCAAAGCAATTTTGAAGAATCTAATGATAACTTGTCAATTATTTCGAAATTCATTTACCAAGCTAAAAAAAAGTGGAAAAAATCGAATAGAACAAGTGCAGTATTTAAAAAAAGATATTAAGTTTGGTTAAACCAAACTATATTTGACTGTAAAAAAAAGAAAAATCGAAACAAAAACCTGTGGTATGTTTACTTTAACTATGTGTAAATTTATTATGTGTATAATTTATTTGTATAATTATTACGACGATTTAATAATTGATAAAATAATATTATACTTTAAGGTGGACGCCCTTCGATTTTGAAGATGCGTCTGTGAGAACTAAAGATAGCATAATTAAATAGCTTTTGAGTAAATATAATTTAAACGAACTTTTATATGCAGCAAGTAAAAGTTTGAAAAGGGTAAAAAGTTTATAGAAGCAAAAGTGGTTAAAAAAATATACAATAAAGAATTATCGACAGAATCACTTACTTCAGAACAATCATTAGCGCTAGTCTTAGATGCTAATTTATCCAAAGAAACTTATCAGCATTTAAGAAACAATGCTCTTCCATTCAGCTCTCTATACCCATCCTATCATATTGTAAAAGAGGCTAAAAATAAATGCTACACTGAAAATATTTAGGTCAGTGACTACTCTGCAGAGGTTCCATTACAAGCACTTCTCTTTCATACTGCATCAAGAATATGTTCAGCTTATAGTGTTGTGTTAAATTCACCTGTGCTTAAAGATTATACTAACTATTTATAATATACAATGCTGGTTTTGATGGTGCAACAGGACAATCTGTTTATAAACAACTGTCAGATGTTTCTAGTGAACTTCATACAGATGAATCACTTTTCATAACTTGCTTGGTTCCGCTAGAACTATATTATTTCAAAGATGACAAAAAACAGGTTGTTTAGAGAAATCCGAAACCATCGTCAACTAATTACTGCAGACCTCTGAGATTTAAATATAGAAAAGAATCAAATGAAGTAATTCTTGCAGAATATGAGTCAATTATGGCTTCTATTAAAGAGATAACATTATCTGTTGTACCTGTTTTATTGAAGGACGGTACAACAAAGGAAGTTGAAATACAACATATTGTAAATTTAACAATGATAGATGGAAAAATTCAAACTATTATTTCCACAGCAACCAACTCATACCAATGCTGTTCAGTGTGTGGTGCATCTCCAATCGAAATGAACAATTTATCTTTAGTTGTTCAAAAAAAAACTTTAGAAGGCAATATAAAACATGGCGTTTCAACTTTGCATGCTTGGATAAGGTTTTTAAACCTTGTTGGTAGCCTCTTAAGAGGCTCAAGAGGCTACCAACAAGGTTTTTTTAGATTTTTAGTGAAAATTTTACAAGAAAATGCGATCGGTAAAAAAAAAATATAGACCTTTTTCATCGCCTTTTATGTGCATCTGATCTTTTAATTTGCACATTAAGAAAGAAGATACATAACAAAAAAAAAAAGTCTACCATCTGGTGTACTTGAACTATTGCAAGAGCCAACGATAGAATACTTTGCGTAAAACATAAATTTAAATAATATCCTTGTTGTTAATTTTGTTGGATAAAAACGAAATTTTTTATAAGTGGAAAATAAATGAGTTTTTTAATAATTTGCGTAATTATGTAATAAAATTTGAAGTTTTTAAAAAACAAATGTTATTTTTTCCACAAATTATGTGTTTCAATATAATAAACTGTTTCTAATTAAAAAAATAAAAAAATTTTGGTTTTAGAGGTTTTGGCTAGAAAATGTCACTTTTGACCCACTGTGTATTGCTGAAATTTCGAGTAAGCATTTTCTACATATAAATTTTGTTTTAAATATAAGATGATTTTAAGTACTTAAAATCATAAATAGAATATTTATGAAAGTGAAATTTCATAAATATTCTATTTATGATTTTAAGTTGAAGATTTTGATGAAGATTTATGCACTTTTTTCAAGGATGACTTTGTGTTGATTTCACTGTATTGTATTACTGTATTATCACTGTGACACCGGTAGTAAGATTCGTACGTAAGATGACTACTTTAAAATCAATATCAAGAATACTTTATAGTTACTTTTATCAAATGTTCTTTTAATTTATTTAAAAAAATCAATTTCCATAAATACACAAATGTCTACCACTGAGAGTAGACTTATTGAAATACTGGACCAGTACTATTAAAGAGATAATCCAAAGCTTTAAAAAAAGACTTAAGCGTTTAACATTAGAACTTAAAGATACCCACAACACACTAAGCATAACATTTTACATGGTCATCAATAAATAAAAAGAAATACTAACATTAAGAACCAAATAATCTCTTCCAAAATGAAAACAAACACTAAAAAAAAACAATAAAATCTTTAAACAAACTCAAGAAACTTGATCTCAAAAAAGAAGACCGAAACGACCAAACAAATCAAAGTATGATAACTACTCTCATATTCCTAAGAATAAAAGAAGACCGAAATGAAAATTGAGCTTAATAATATATTAAAAAGTTTTAAAATAAAGTTAAAGTATTTCAGAGATAAAATAAACTGTAATCAAAAATAAAAGCACTTATAAAAAAAAAATTTTTAAGATCTAAAATATAAAATTTATTCTTATTTCAATGAAAAAGAAAAATTCTCTAAAATAGTTTGGGAAAAGTTGCCGAACTTGAAAACTGTGCTGAAGATATTGTAGAGGGTGCAAGTAGTTTTTAAAATTGAAATTTATGTTTATTTTTTAAAGTTACTCATTTACATAATATTTACATAATTTTTTGTGATATTGTTTTTAGCTATTCATTCTAACGTGATGTTTTCAAAATGTTTTAATGAAAATACAAGGAAAAAATACAGTATATCCCGAAAAAAGCACTCTAGCTATTTTATAACAACTAGGCAACCCAACAACTTCGAACTGAGTCTAGACTTTACACTAATGGTAATTTGTACTGGTTTTGCCTTTTTGTTTGATTTACAATGATAAAATTATTAAACTAACTAAAACACTTTAGTTTAACCAGACAAAAGATAACATTTTTTGTTTAATATAGATATTAAAATTTGCAATAAAACTTATGTACAAAGTTTAAATTAATTCTACATTCATTCATTAGGAAATGTTGTAATATACAGTAACACACTTTTAAGTTTTGGGGCTGTATATGAAGAGGATTTTACATTTTTGTAAAGCAAATTTGTAGTTGGCGAGTATCTTATTGAGATATTTTGTGTTAGCAGTAACAAGACATCAAATGTCTGCACAATGCAATATGGAAAAATACAAATTGGATTTTTTTTTTTTGAAAAACCAACACAAATAACATACATATACGAAAAGCTAAATAAGAAAAATATTTATGTTTGTAAACAAAGTAGTCAGAACTAAATAAAAACATAAACTTTTCGAAAAAATAAACGTTCTGGAGCACTTAAAAACAGTTAAAGTAAAAAGATGACAGTAATTTCAATGACGAGTAACACAAAAGTGAATTATTGTAAACAGCATAACAGACGCTAGCTGTTTAAGCAGCACCTATAACAGTATTTACGGGAAAAAAAATGTTATAAAGATGTAACAATGATTGCTTGCAAGAGCAGGTCCAGCTTTGTTTAAAATAACTTTTTCAGAAAGGGCATCGTTTAAAGATCCACTCTAAATCCAAAGGCATTCCATACAAAGAAGGATTTGGAATTTAGAGATGCAACTTTAGCAGATGTTGATTTTGCCACAGATTTGATAAAATTATGTTAATGTATTGAAGGATTCAGTAATCTTAATGATGTCTAATTGTTAGGCTTATTAAATCATGCTGGTTTTCTCAATTAGCTATCTAAGATTATTGATTCTAAGATTCAATAGTCTTAAATTTTTTAATACAGATCAAGAGAGCTTATGGAGATAACAAGCATGCTAAACTTTAACAAAAGCTTTAGAAATGTCGAGAGCAATAGCCTCTGCTTCTCCATATCTATTTAATGCACGCTATAACCTATCAATTATTATTGTTAAGAAATTAGCAGTAAAATGAGAAAATCAAAATTCATACTGATAATCAGAAAGTAAGTTAAAAGATTCAAGATGAGATATTAAGTATTTGTTACTTAAAGACTCAAAACCCTAGCTTATGATAGTAAAAAGACCAATGGGACGGTAGTTAAACAAGTCAGATCGCTCTCCTAAATTTTTGAAACAAGTTATAACAGGTGCCGCTTTCCAGAAGGCTGGAAAACAAGACTCTAATAAGAACTTGTTACATAGTTTTAAAAGTATAGACGACAGCTCTGGAGATTTCTTCTGCACGACTATAACAAGTATGTTATTCCGATCACAAGCTGTGGAAAAGACAGCAGAAAATCACTTTAGATAAAGAAGCTGGAATAATAGGATTGTCAAGAATAGATCAACTTGTTTGTTAGCTATATCTAATAGAATGTGATTAGTGCAATTAAGAGATAAAATTTTTAATAGTTTTTAACCAACAACTCAGCTTTGGCTTTAGGTAAGGTAACAAAGTCTAAACCATGCAAGAGAGGAGTAATGGCAAATTTGTCCTTATTATTGACACTGGTAAAAGTTTTTCAGAAGTCTCAAAAGCCTAATTTTTGAGATGAAATGCAAGATTTTGTTACTTGAGAATACCAGACTTAAGTTTAGGCAAAACTTTTTTACAATTGTTTCTAGCATTTGTAAAAATGCGTCTGTTTTCTGGGGAACTGTTTTGATTAAATATAAGAAGGTAGTGGTTAAGATTAGAAAATGCAGTAGCACAATCAGAGATAAAACTCTTATTGAGCAAGAGTAATGCTTGACCTAGAATTATCTAGAGGAAATAAATTATTTCTTGCCAGCCTGAATATTACGTAAGAAACACATTTGTCTGCAGGAAGGCGAAAGATTTCTACGCAAGGGCTATCAGCATGAAAATCAGGGGAAGAGTCCTAGTCAGCATTTAGGTGATTGTAAGAGGTACAATAATAGGGGAATTATGATGATAAAAAAGAAAGAGATATCATCAAACATAATATAAATTGTCGGAAAAACAAGTTGTGAAAGGTGCTAAATAAAAACACATAAAAGAATAGTCTGTGGATTCAAACTTCAAATTCCGACAAATGAGTGAATTTTTACGAATGTAAATGGCTATGCCAAGCATATGGCTTTTAAAGTCTTTACAAATTAAAATTAACTATCAACACTAAGTTCAAAAGCTGTGACGGCTAAACTTAAATGAGTCACACAAAGAGCAAGCAAGTCCGGAAAACTTTGCTTGACATTTTTTACAAAAAAAATTTTTATTCAAAGATCACAAATATTAGTGAATGATTAATTTAGAGAACTCGGTGATGAGGATGGCTTTGTGTTTTATAAACTTTGATACTTCAATCATGTTTTAAAATAGTTACAAATTTGATACAAAGCTCGGATAGTTCTCAGTAAACTGTCTAACAGTCCTAGTAATTGGGTCATTACTACTAATAAACCTTTGGCCGTAATAAAGGGCTTATAATGAGGCCTCGACAATGCACACCAAAAGTACGAACAGACACAACATCCATGCGCAACATAGCACTTTTAGTATTCTGACATTATACAGTTAATGGTGGAATCAGCCTCTCTACAGAGTTTTAAAAACTTGGCTACCATCCGGCTTCAGTGCCATAAAACTGAGTTTTTGAGCTGTACTCTGATTAGAAGATAACAAAAGAGTTATCTTTTTATAAAAACAGAGAAACAAGGAAAATCCATGCAATAAGTCAAAAAGGTCCAGCATTCAGCATCCTAAACTCAAATACTAACTAAATACTAACTAACTACAAATAGTAACTAACTAAAAAAATGTATTATAGGTCAGCTTATTAGATAAAAAAGGGGTGCGAAGCCAGTTAACAAAAAGAATCTGTTTACCTTTCAAGTCTCTGCATAGGTGGTCTTCTACAAGTCAGCAGCCAGAGGCATTTAACTTGGCCCAAGATGAGTACTTTTATCGAGACACCATTTCTAGCTTTTACTTAACCAAGAGCTCTAAGGTAGGGGTTGTATCAAATCAGAGTTGGCATTTTCTAACTTTTGCCTTAAAATGCGTATCCTACAGGCAGCAGGACATGAAACAAGTTGTATTAAATTACATGTTAGCAGTAGCACAAAAACCTGACCTGTGATGAATTAATTTGACTTAACGTGACATAAATTTATTTGCAACCATATAAAAAACCTAACCTAAAAAATATTTTAAAAAATCTACAAATAAGTTTTTTGTTAAGCTTTCAAATGTACAATGTAGAATAAAAACTTTGACTTAAGTCTCATAAGAATATTAACAATGCTTACTCTTTTATCGAAAGTTCGTTGCCATTTCCTGGAATATTACAAAAAGTGGTTGTGTTTAACTCAAGTATCCTTTTAATTTGTATATAATTTAACAAAAACTTTCTTAATAGTTTTGAATTCTTTATTCGGTCAAGAGTTTAAACAATTAAAAGCATGTTTGTTATTTTGCAATACCTAAATGTTTAACCATTAAATGCTTTACCATTAAAATATTTGAAATAATTCTAAATGTAATAATAATGAGTGGTAAAAATAACAATGAATGATAAAATTGTTTATCCAATGACTATGAATAATATTATTTATAAACTTTGGCATATATATAATTCTGACATATATAAAATTCGCCGAATGGTCACACACGAGCAGTGAACGCCTGAGGGAAGAAATGAAATACGTTAGAATAAAGGAGAATTATTTTTCAAACAAAGCATATTTTGACAGTTGTCAAGACAAAAATAAAGATTAATAGAGGAATATTTAAAATAAGACAGACAATGCATCTAAACAGTACTAACAATAATAATAAAAATAAAAAATAAATTGTTATATAATACTAATATGAAATAAGATAAACAAAAAAAAATATATCACCAAACAAAAAATACATTAAAAAATAAAAAGTATGCATAACAATGAAAGGCCTCAGAATGGAAAAAAAAAACATTAATGCCAATGTGTAAACAAAATTTGTGTAGTGATTAAGTAATAAACATCTCCTCAGAGTCGCCTCTATTATTACTGGCGTTTCGATGAGGATCAGCACTTATAACTAGTTTATCCCGTCAGACAAACATCATCGCCACTTATGCTTTACCCCGCGACTTACGCCTATTCCATACTGCAGTAAAAAAGGATTCACTACAAATAGCCAAAACCCAACCATACCCAAATTTGTAAAGCACTAATATTTTTTTAATGATATGAAAAGTGTTAATCTGCTGCAAATAACAATGAATGATAAAATTGTTTATCTAATGACTATGAATAATATAAATAATAAATCATATAAAATGACTCCAAATCTTTTCAAAACAGGCTCCACTCTGACATAATTAATAATCCAGGTATAAGTAGAGTGAGGTTATAAAGATATTTTTTCATACAAATATTTTTTTATGAAAGAGTTTATAATAGGCTCAGTTAAAACAAAAGTAGATATATATGACTTGCTACTTTTGTTTATATCATGTGACTATGGTATAATTTTAGTTAAAAAAGTTGTCAAATTTTAACTTTTGACTTCGCATTATCTTTACTGTATGTTTTGTATATATATATATATATATATATATATATATATATATATATATATATATATATATATATATATATATATATATATATATATATATATATATATATATATATATATATATATACATATATAAATATATAATATAGAAAGTAAATAGAATGGTTTAAGGAATGTATAAGTAAAGAATTATAAATCGTTTAAAAATTGTATTAACGTAAAATAATAAATAAGTATAAATTTTCACATTTAAAAAAATGCGTCGAAGATAAGTCTGTTTGTTTTTGTTTTGTGACTAAAATTTGGGATAAAGTAAAGTTCCCTTCAGTCTTAGAGTTCGTGACACAAAAATCGTTTATAGAATTTGATTAGATTATTCTTAATAAGCAACTTAAGTAAACGGACTTTTAATTTTATTGATCATATTACTTAGCGTTTACTCTGTAATATAAATTAATGCCATATTATCTCAAAGTTTACTTATTGTTTAAACATTGAGTACAGAGGCCAGTTATCAAGAGTTATAATATTAACTTTATTCATTACTTATATATTTTGTAAATTGCAGTATACTTTGACAAGCAAGTGATTGGTTTCCGGACAGGCCCCATATGGTAAATTAATGAAGCAAATTTGCTTGATTAGCAAAACCGAGCCAACATAGGCAGACAGGTATCGTTATTGCCTGAGCTGACGGAAACGGGATTTTGACGGGTAAAAAATTCAAGCAAATTTGTTCGACTGGGTTTTTTCTGGTTTTTATCAGCCCAGGAACAAAAGTTCTATAGAATATCTATAAACTTTTGAGACATACGGCCTCTATAAATTATATGGAAATGCTATAAAATTTCTATAGAAAGTCTATTAATTTCTATAGAAAGTGTTATAAATCTTTTTTTCTATAAAATATAAAGTGGAAAAAAAAGTTCTATCAGAATTTCTTAAGAAATTAACAGAGGTTCTATAGAAATTCTATAGAATTTTATAGAACTTCTATAGATCATATGATTCAAAATTTTATAGAAATTCTATAAAACCTTTTTCCCTGGGAGAACCAAAGGATCTGGAGACTTGACGGGTCTCCCATAAGGTTCCCAAATGGGTTAACCTAATTATACAAAAATCATTACAAAACATACTCGATGGTTGCATTTATAATTCGTATTGTGCGTAAAATAAATTTAAAAATTTAACTTATATGCATTAAACTTTTTCTATACATTATGTTTAATTTGTTAAATTGTAATTAAAGAGACATTTTTTTTTTTGGTGTATATTTTCGCTCTGTAACCATTCCATTGAGACACTGATGGATTTTTAAATTTTGAAAATGATCGTTTTTAAAATTTAAAATAATGATTTTGATCATTTAAAATTAAAATGATAAAAATATACAGCTTTTTTCTGCTAGTGATTGTAATAACTGCTTTGAGGTTTATCAAAATATTGGTTTAGTCAGAAACATTTAAAAGAGCAAACAGGTGAATGCTGTGATTATATTATAGGAAATTTAAAGCTTATAAATCGTTTTTACTGATACATTCTTTTTCATTGATTTTTCTGTATTTTATGTAAGCAAATAACTGATGCTAACAAAGTTTAACCACCGTCAGATATGAAGGTATATAAATATATATATATATATATATATATATATATATATATATATATATATATATATATATATATATATATATATATATATATATATATATATATATATATATATATATATATATATATTATATATATATATATATATATATATTTATATATACATATATATATTAGGTGTTTACATATAAATGCCAAACATAGCTTTATTGTTATGATGTATAGCGATGCACTGCATTTTTTATTCATTGATATTTTTTGACTTTAATTTAAAATTGTACGCTTGTAATAGTAACAATAATATCATAATATACATAATAACTTATACTTACAATACTTATACTTGTAAACACATATAATAACTAACTTATGTTTACTATGCTGATTAAATTGTTATTGATATGAACTTTTGCATTTAAACTTGAACTATAAAATTTTAATTTAACTTGATATAAATAACTTGATAACTTTAAAATAAATAACGACAACAAAAACATGAAAGTATTTGTTACATAGATCATGACCATATGCCTTACTATTATAACTGAGTTATAATAAGTTAAACATCGTTTTTCTTTTCCATAACTTTATTTTAAAATGTTAGAATGAAAATATTCAATTCAAGGTTAAAGAAACAAAATTAGGTCTTATATGATATGTATCTTATATATATCTTGTATTTTGCAGCATGCCTAAAATTTTTTCTGTTTAGTGCACTCTAACTGTTGACAATATTTGCATACCGAAATGAGTAAAAGTGACTTCAACGACCAGAGAATGTTTTTAATAAATGTTAGTAATGACAGGTTAGTAAATATAATTATAATAAGTATGGTAATAACTTTTATGAATGATACATATATACTCACATAAGTGTGAGACATATGTATAATAGACTTGATGAACCTTTTGGAACCTTTTGGGGACAAATATAATGATTGGAGTAAATATTATCTTTGTTTATTACTACAATTGCAGAACGTAAGAAAATATTTTATTTTATCTAAAGATTAATGAAAAAAAGTTAATATTTTCTTAAGTATTAAATATTTTAAAAAAACACGTATTAAAAAAAAGTATGTATTATAAAACAAAAAAATAAATATTGTGGTATAAAAAAAACACATGTGATATGAAAAAGTATATACATCACATTAACTATGTTGTCTATAAATGGGTTTTAACTGGTATTTCAGCTTCAGCTTTAAACTCATTAGCTTTAAATTAAAGCCGAAGCTGATCAAGTCAGTTTAATCAGCTTAATAGCTGCTAATATAAAAGAATAATACTCCATGAATATATTATATTAAAAAAATATAAAGTAAATTATTCAATGAAAATCTAAGATAGTGACAAACTATAAACAAACATGTAAAAAAATTTCAAAAAAATTTGCCAAAAGTTGTTGCTGTTTATAAATGACGCTGTCAGAACGTTGGCCAAGCACTCACAATTTTGGGGATCCAAATCGGATTTTTAGAAATTTGTTTAAAAAGTGGTGCCCAATAACCTAATTCCATTTTTGATTATCTACAGTTTTTGGTCGAGTTCAAAGTTCTTTCAAAAGATGGTTTTATCTATGAAAATATTGAGTTTGAAATCAATCTTGCTGTTATCATATATGATGCACTTGCTAGAGCATTTGTTAAGTGTATTTATGAACACAATGGTTATTACTGATATGAGCGTTGTGTTCAAAAAGGAGAGCAGTGTGGCAAGATAATACTCCCACATATTTTATCAATTTTAGGCACTTGTTCAGATTTTTTCCTCAAGAGCATTCTGAACATCTAAGTGGTGTGTTAAATGGTTTTAAATTTTCACATGGCGACAAAGTTTCCTTCAGACTTTATGCATCTAGTATGTTTTTGGGTATGCAAGGACTCATCAACTTATGGTTAAATGGCCCAAATGTTGTAAATTGTCTGAGATTACAGTCAGTACTTAAGTAGTGGATTGTTCCAGATATGTGGTTACATTCCAAGAAATTCTTATAGAAAACCAAGGTCTTTTTTCTAGTACTTTTAGTTGCAGTTCTATTTTTATGTTTTGATTTGTTGAAAAAATATGATGATTTTGCTTGTCAGTTTCTAACTTATTTTATGCAGTCATTTGGTGAATTTTATGTTAAGACCCAACTAGTCCATTCTTTAATACATATAGGAAATGATACGGTTAAATTTTAAGTACTTGATATACGTCCCTGTTCAAATACATATATTGTTCATTTTTCATCAAACTTTATGTTTTGAAGAATTTTATACTGAAGAGTTATTTATTTTGATTTTTTATCAATGAGTATATAATTATTATTATTAAGAATTATATGATTGAATTTTTTTAAGCTTCGTGTATTATTGCCACAATGTCCTTTCTTTAATACATATAGGAAATGATACGGTTAAATTTTAAGTACTTGATAGACGTCCCTGTTCAAATACATAAATTTTTAATTTTTTATTAAACTTTATGTTTTGAAGAATTTTATACTGAAGAGTTATTTATTTTGATTTTTTATCAATGAGTATATAATTATTATTTTTAGTTAGATATAAAAAAATGGAAAGCAATTGAACTTAAACTTTTTTAGTATACACTGGGCCAGTTGTTTAAAGGGGGTTTAGCCGAAAATCTAATCAAACTTTTTTAGTACTGTCAGTTGCAGTTCTATTTTTATGTTTTATTTTGTTGAAAAAATATGATGATTTTGCTTGTCAGTTTCTAACTTATTTTGTGCAGTCATTTGGTGAACTTTATGGTAAGGATGAACTAGTTTACAATGTCCATTTTTTAATACATATAGGAAATGATACGGTTAAATTTTAAGTACTTGATAGACGTTCCTGTTCAAAAACATAAATTTTTAAGGTCGTTTTAATAAGAGTTTGTTCAAAGGCCAAAGGGTTGCTTAAATAAACACGTACAAGGAGATAACAGAAGTTTACTATTTCTCGTTTTGATGGATTATTAACCATGGTATTAAGCCACTGTTTACAATTTAATGGTTTGAAATTACAAAATAAAATGGTTCAGTTTAAATGGTTTACAAGCAGAAGAATTCTTTGACGCATATTTTATTTTTGAGAAAGTTGCAGCTTTTAAGTAGAAAAGGAAAGAAATTAAAAAGACCCCACAAACTCATTTAAATCTTCTCGGGGTTCGGAGTGGGTGGGGGAGAAGAAATTGGGGAAATTGGTAACTATATTGCCAAAGTGCCAATTTCTTTAAAACGCTGTCTCAAATATTTTCCTGGTTTACCACCCTATATATATATATATATATATATATATATATATATATATATATATATATATATATATATATATATATATAAATATATATAAATATATAGATTTTTAATCAGAAATACCAAATAGTTTTTTTTTAAATATAGGGTTACAGTGAGAATATCTTCGAACATTCGGATATCTAGCAGATAAGTTCAGAAAGTATTAATACCTTATATACAGATGCATTATTAAAAAAATATTATTAAATAATGTCTGTTATTATTTTTTACCGAGGAAATTATCAAGTTATCGGTTTTTTACAAAATCATCAGTCTGAATGATATTATCAGTCATAAGGTTAAATGAGTTAGTTAATCTTTCAGCCGGTTAAAATCAAAATGGTGTATGTCAACGTTTCCTCAATTTAAGGTATTTAAGGTTTTATTAGATTTAGCGTAGAGTAAGCCCTACACACTAAAAAAAAAAACGGTTCCCAGTTTTTTCACATAAACTTACACCTTACACCAGTCTCAAATTTAACATAATGATACTATGTAATCATAAGTATTGGCTTAACCCTTTTTTTTTTTTTTTTTGACTTACTCAATGCTGATTCCCACATGCTCATTTGATAGCGCTTGCTTGACTATTTTGCAGATTTTTATTTTTTGAAAAGAAACTTGCTTCAAGTTCTACACCCTGATTTTGCTGATTTTTTTTTGAAAAGAAACTTGCTTCAAGTTCTAACCCTCAACAAAAATAGATAAGTTTTTAGAGTTCGTGCTTTGCTTAAAACCACAAGTCCATGGTGTGTTTACAAAAAAGGTTTCACTTGGATTGAGGATTTACATAAACAGGTTCTATCATACAGCATCTTGATACGCATTAGGTTTTGCTTGGCGTTTTATATGAACAAATATCTGAAGAAGTACATTAAAGTCTACACAAGACTTAAAGAAGCCTAAACAAGAGAAACAAGAGTTAAAGAAGTGCATAAAAACGTAAACAAGGAAAAATTTACTGTGTCTGAGAAAAATGTACACCAAGTAAGAAATAAAGAGATATTCTGATTGAAAAAAGTTTAATAAGATTGTAAAAAAATTTTAAAGGATATATTTATTTCTCAAAAACTCAATATCTTTTGTGTAACAAATTTTAGTATTTAAAATACTGTTTGCGGCATTTCATTTGCTGATATATTTACTTGTGATTTATGCATATTTTTAGTAGAAGTAAAATGTTTTTCTGTATTTTAATTAATATTTTTTTCAAAGGAAAAACTGTTACTATTATCAAAATTTATTTTAGCGCAAAAAATGATGTTGCTTTCAACTTGTTTTTAGCGGTTTTTATCTTATATTAACCTACTGAAAAGTGCGGCTAAAATAAACTTGATGTAAAAACAATTTCAATTAAAAATAAAAAGCAGTGTGTTTATACAAAAATAAGTATTAGGTAGGGTAGAATGGGCTTAGTAAGCAATTTTTACTAAATCTAAAAGATTTCATAAACTGCATATCAAAGTTACATAATTTTACAATAATGGTGCGTCAAAGTTACATAATTTCTTCATTTTGGAAAAACAATCAGTCTATTAAAAAATTGGTTTCAAAAAAAGTTTGTATTTTAATTCGCTAAACAAGATATTGCCTACAATTTATCAAGCTGCTTTACCACTTGATAAGTTGACCAACTGTATTGAGGAAATTTAGCATTAAGCAATTAAATATTCATGATATTAGATACATGATGTAAATATGCATGTTATTAGATGATATTTAGTTTTTTTAACTTGAAACAGTTTTTTTTAATTCTCTATCTAAATCCAAATAAGTTGCGACATTATAAACCATTTTTTTTTTATAAATTTTATATTTACATAAGTTCATCTAATTATATGGCTTTTATGAAAAAGTGCTCATTTTTACAGGACCCAAACATTGAAACTTGAAACTATCATTTTTAGCACTTAATGGTTTTTTGGTCTAAATAAATATACTAACGCTTCAAGCAATTAATTTTTCCAAAAAAAGTTAAAAATCTCTTGTGGCGAGAATGATATGGAACTTGGATAAACCATAAATTATTACTATCAATTTGAAAAAAGTTACTGTTAAGGGATCGTCCATAAAGTAAGACACTCGGATGGGAAAGAGGGGGTTTGCAAGCAGCGTCTTTGAGATATGAGGTAAGTGGTCAATCACAAAAGGTAACGAGATCCTAAACTAAAAATAAGTACCAAAAAATGTTCGGTAGGAAAGTTAAAAACGTTGGTTCTTTTAGGGAGGTCAGGGTACTTAAAAATGCCTTAAGCAAAATGCGGGTGGGGGGTGGGAGTTTATGGACGACCCCTAACGATAGTATAAGTGTAAATATGTAATTTGTATATAAAATATAACTTTATATTAAGACATATACCAGAAAAAAACTGCGCGTATTCTAATGTGGTGTTTACGGAAACCGTGCATCATTTTAAATAGCTAATTGTTTTAAAATGTCATTGTATTTGTGTTATTCAAATTTTAAAGAACTCTGTTATCAAAACAATTAGTTTTAATTTAAATGTCATCAAATCGAGATAAAAAGCGAGAAAAAAGTTTGCATTTTCTCGTTGAAAATCCTTGTGTATCAGACAAAATAATTTCTAAAGAGTAACAGATTGTTTTAAGAACAGCGTTGAACGTTGTGAAACAATTTAAGGACACTGGTACAATCAAAAAGAAATCAGGAAGTGTAAGAAAAAAATGTTTTGTTAGACGAGATCTTGGTAAAAAAGTAAAAGATGCCTTAAATAGAAAACCGGATATTTCTGTTCGAACTTCAGCGTATAAATTTAAGAAAAGTGCTTCCTCTATACAAAGAGTAAAGAGAAATTGTGACTATAAATATTATAAAAAAAAATCAAGAAAATGTTGCAATTTGTTGTTCAAAGCTGCTCTATAAAAAAGTATGTACCAAAAAATTTTGTTTGATTATTGACGGTGAAACTTATTGTGCTGCATATTTCCAATCAGCAATTAATATCAAAAAACTGAATTTCAATTATAAATGCATTGGAATGCAAAATCTCGCTAAAAAGTTTTTAGTTTGGCAAGCAATTTTTGAATGTGGTGAAAAAAGCTCTTGTTTTGTGACTACGGGAACAATTAACACCAAAATATACATGAAAGAATGCCTCAAGAAACGTTTTTTGCCGTTTTAAGGAACACAAACGGGTAACCCGCTATTTTGGCTCAATTTAGCATCATGTCACTACTCTGGGACAACTTTAAATTGGCTTAGAGCATAAAGTAGATTTCGTTGAAAACACTGCAATCCACCAAATTGTCCCGGACTATGTTCTGTCAAAAGGTATTGGGCTCTTGTCTAAAAGAAAACTAAGGTCTAATGTAAGAGAAACCAAAAAACATTAAAGACTTCAATAATAAATCGATTAGAGCTACGAAGAAAGTCCAGCCGAAGACTGTGCAAACGCTGACGTCGAGTGTAAAACGCAATGTGCGTGCGTTCTCATGTAAAAAACGTCACAAACTTTCTTAAGTGAAATTGAAGAATATTAATGTATGTACTTTCAAAATATATATATTATGGCGTATCAAAAAAAACTTTTTTTTCAATATCAAGTTGTAATAGTGCGGGAAAGTTGTGTAACCAGGCAGTGATTAATTATGCAAATTTTTGTGAAAAAATTTTGATGCCTTTAGTTGCCGCCAGGGGGCTGAATTTTGACAAAAAAAACAATTTTTTTATTTTTCTCGAGTTTTTTGACAACAAAAGTGCGCAAGTCCCTTACATATATCAAAGTAGTAATAGAGTGGAAAAATGACACAAAGAGTCATTTATTAATAGGGCAAAATTACAAGAAAAAATTATGATGACTTCAGTTGCTGCCAGGGGAGCTAATTTTGAATAAAAACACATTTTTTCAATTTTTTTAATTGAAATTGCAAAATATGTTGCGATAAGATGCATGCATAATTTCATATGTCAAAGTTGTAATAAAGTGGGAAAATGACACAATGAATCATTTATTAATTTGGAAAAATTTCAACAAAAACTTTTGATGTCTTCAGTTGCCACCAGGGGACTGATATGTAACAAAAAACAAATTTTTCTCAAAATTTTTCTCAAAAAGTCTACATTGTAAATCCGTTACATAATATCAAATTTGTAATAGAATGGAAAAATAACACAAAACACATTGGTCATTTTAATCATTTATAAGATATAATTTTGGAACAATTTGAAGAAAAAAATGTTTTCAGTTGCCTCCAGAGGGCTGTTTTTTACAAAATATTATATTATTCACCAATTTTAGTAAAAAATAGCAAAATATGTTACAGGTCTCATGCATATATCAGACTTGTAATAAAGTGAAAAATAAGCTTAAATTACTAAATAATTACCAATTTAATGTTAATAATGCCAATTTTACAGCAAAAAACAATAATGTTTTCAGTTTTTAACAGAAGAATATTTCTGGAGAAACTATTTTTTGCACTTTTTAATATTTGTTTTATCAATAACTGCTTTTTTTTAAAAAGTTATAACACTCCCTTATTATCATAAGAAATTAAATAATTAAAACAGTTAAACAATTAAAATAAGAAATAGAAAAAAAAATTTTTCCATTTCTTCTTTTAATTGTTTATAAAAAATCTTAAAAATAAAAGGTTTATGTACTGGAAACTGAACAAAATACGACAATATTGTTCATTGTTTAAGCATCAAACACAATTTTTTTTGTCTGAAATTGACTTATAGTGTTGAATGAAGGCATTATTTGTCATGAAGCAAGTCTTGCTCGAATGTATCCATCTCTGCTGTCATAACCACACACTTCAACAGAAGCCTCAGTAACGAGTTTGATGCATCTTTCTACTCCTTGAGTATGACATGGAAAACGTTGGACTTCTGGGACATGGCCATTTGTTACCATTTCTGTAAGACATTCATCTGAGATGCAAGTTGTAATTGGAGGTTCAGTGAGTTTGCATTTTTGCCAATCAATTAATTCTATGTAATCTGTTGCTACAAAATTGATTTCGGGTATGGAAAACTGTCGAATGTTGGCTTTTATTAAAGATCTTGCTTTCATTAATCGCAGTAGTCCAATCTTATGACATGTGGGCGAGAATCCGATATCATTGAAAGAAGCAAGTTCTCTGGGTGTGCAAAAAATCCATTTCTTTGGATTACGGGATAGACAATTTCACTACTACCATACCTTATTAAATGAATCGTTTGCCACAAATGTCTTGCACCTTCTGTGCACGATGGTTTTTATTTTATGGTGAACCACATTTAGCAGTACACTTTCATGACAAACTGTACGATCTGTTGCAGTTTGTTGGAAGGTTCGCTGCATCCAAAATAATAATGCAATATTCTATTTGCTGTGGTCACCCATCTAGCGTGGTTCAGTTTTCTAGGATTTCTTAGAGCCAGATCTGGCAGACAATAACCTGTAGATACAGCTGTGCAGATATCAAGTAATTATTTTTGGTCTGAAAGAAGAGAATTTCTTTCAAGTTCTGGCAAAGTAATACTAATTGGAACAAAATCAACTATTGGCAACGTTTCACAAAATTGAATTTCTCTTCCAATTGGCCCAGTCCATCCACTAGGGCCTGACGTTGGTCCATCTAGTTTTTGAATTAGATGTCGAAAGGGGAGTTCATTACCGTGTATTTGACAAACAAGCCACTGCACTGGCCTTTTCAGTTCCGATTCAAATAAAGCAATAACACCAATTACTGTTCCGGTATTTACAACTGTTCCGTCACATCCCACTGCAACTATTTTGGATGTATCGATCTTGTATTGATTTAGAAATTTACAAATACTTTACTGTACACTGTGGCCATGTTCAGATGTAGTTACTACGTGCCCAAGATACTTTAATCCCGGTTCTTGTACTAAAACAATATGTTTTTCTTTGATAGATTTTCGAGCATTTTTCCCTTTGTTTGTATCAATAACTAAGGTGGTATCCTTTCTTCCATCAAAATACAATCCTTCTAATATTTGCATGCCTTTTTGGTGTAAATGTTGCATTTGAATTCTGGTTTTTTTTCGTTCCCGTTATATTTTGTTTTTATCAATTACTTTTGATTGGTCCTCTTCCGATATTATGTTCATATCTTCAAGCACTGCACATGCTATAATTGCAGCACCTCTACTTGAAACACCAACTCTATCACAGGCTAGTCCCAAAGATGGCAGTGGTGATCTCATTTGTTCAGTTTCACATTTGCTGTTCCGTTTTCGTTTACAGCTTTAAGTGGCATCTAAATAATCAGTATCTGAATCGGAGTCAGCTTTCAAAATATCTGTATCATCAGATTTATAATGTGGAGATTGAGATCTGGAATTCTGATCCTCGCTGGGTGATGTTTCATTAGTGTCACCACCTGTTAAAGTACACTTCGGAGTCAATGGTAATGGTAATGACATTCTTACACTGTTTTTTCTGGCTTCTTTGCGTTGTAAATTCAAAGTAGTTTTAATATCTAATCCACTTATATACATCATCCTCATAGATCTCTGATCAGTGAGAAAGGACGTTCTTTCTCTGGTACCATTTTTAATTTTTCACAGCAGCATTTAGAAAAATCAATGCATTTGCATGCTGTAACGTCAAATAAAGTATTTTCGGCATGCTTTTGAAATTTTATTAAATTGGTTTTAAATATTTCTGTTGTGTTTTTTATGCTCACCGATTTCATTAGATTTCTATACTTTTGATGGAAGTCAACAAACATTTTCATTATACGCTTACGCGACACCATTGGTATTGATGCTTTTCTCCACAAATCTTCAGCTGCATCGGCCAGTTTTTCAGAAATTTCTTTCACAGAAGGCTGCTTTCCGTCATTTTCCCCTCTCGTTTTCTGCATTGTAAAAAGATAACTTTGCATAATAGTTTTTTATGTTGGCAAGATATTTGTCCCTAACTAGGTCGGTTTTCCAAAAATAGGACATATCACATTTCTCCTAGTTTTCATTGAGGGCTTTGTAATAATTTAGACATGTTTGTTTATTGTTTTTTTCTAAATTTATTTTATATTTTAACTAATTGTGTTACAGCAAAATTAAATCATCAAATGTTAAAATATTATTGTTTTTTATTTTTCGCAAGAATTATTTACTAAAACTTTTAGAAAATGACGTAATTGGGTGACGTAATAACTAATAAATTATTTACGTTAGACAAGTGTCACGGTATAAAATATTTCTGAAAATTACGGGCTATATGATTTCTTTAAATTTTATCCTATTAATATTTAAAAAGACTCGCTGTGGCATTTTTCCACTCTACTACAACTCTGACAAAAATTATGCAATTAAGCACGCATCTTCTTGCTACATAGGTATTTTGCTATTTCAAATTTTTTGAAAAAAAGTGTTTTTTGTTAAAAATTAGCCCCCCTGGCGGCAACTAAAGACATCAAAATTTTTTGTTGAAATTAAATCCTATTAATAAATGACTCGTTGTGTAATTTTTTCACTCTATTACAACTTTGACATAATGGAATTATGCATGCCTCTTCTCGCAACATATTTTGCAATTTGATAAAAAATTTAAAAAAAAATATGTTTTTGTTAATTAGTATTAATTAGTAAAAATTACCTCCCCTGGCGGCAACTAAAGACATCACAATTTTTTCTTGAAATTTTGCCCTAATAATAAATGACTCTTTCTGTCATTTTTCCACACTATTACAACTTTGATATGTGTAAGGGATTTGCGCACTTTTGTTGTCAAAAAAACTCGAGAAAAATAAAAAAATTGTTTTTTTTGTCAAAATTCCGCCCCCTGGCGGCAACTGAAGACATCAAAATTTTTTCACAAAAATTTGCATAATTAATCATTGCCTGGTTACACAACTTTTCTGCACTATTACAACTTGATATTGAAAAAAAAGTTTATTTTAATACACCCTAATATATAACATTCAATATCGAAATGCAATAGTTGAATAATTATCCTTTAAAATGTCCGCGCAGATTTTTTCTGGTACACACTAAAAAAAAAGGTAGAAATTTCTACCTTAGGGTAGGATATGTGATATACCCTTAGTAAGGTATAATTTTCTACCTTTTAAGGTAGAAAATTGTATTAAAAACAATTATTTGTCATACAATTTTCTAACTTCAAGGTATAATTTTCTACCTTATAAGGTAGAAAATTATACCTTACTTAGGGTATATCATATATCCTACCTTAACTAAAAATTTCTACCTTTAATTTTTAGTGTGTACATGTCTTATATTAAAAATTATATTAAAAAATCTAGCAAATATTATAATAAGCTTTTATTTTTAAAGTTTTTAAGCCAATTTTTAAAACACTGTATAATTTACCCTAATGTTAAATCATGTAATTTTTGAAAGATTGGCTTAGTACAGGAACTGTGTAATGATTAATACGTTTAATAGATAATTATTTAAAAATATAATAACAAAACGAAAGATAACTATAGAAACAAGATGAGAGACACATAAAAAGACACAATAGCCTTATTTAAAGAAAAATTAGCCTTAATTAAATTTAACAATTATATATGGTTGAAGAATGTAAATCTCTTCTATTATCTCAGATATTTATCTTAAATAATAGAACTTTATCTTAATATAGAACATTATGACGGTTATTTAAAATAATAAAACAAAATTAGTGTAAAATTTATTAATTACGTATGTTAACTGCTTTTAGGGTGTTAAACAACCCAATAGCAATCGACCAGTCATGGTTTAAATTAAATTAAAACTTATACTTTTGTTTCAGTATATGCAACAAAAATATACAACAAGTTTAAAAGAAAAAGCACAGGAGCAAACTTTCCATCAAAAGAAGATAAATAAAATATATTAAAGATTGCATCAATTTTGAACGCGCCATAGACATTTATTTAAGAAGCATATCTTAAACAATCTTATTTGCATCTAGTGCATATAAGATATCAAAATAATTGAAGATATCTACAGCAGCGTGCAAAAGTAACCAGACAAAAGCATAGCTTGAGAAAACTTTTGAATGAAAAGTCCAATTTCTTTAAAATTTTCACTGAAATGTTGAAAAATTGATTACAAATCTAAAAACAAATGGGTTTTTACTAAATCTAACCAATCTAATCTTAAAAGTTCATTTAATTAAAATTTGCGCGTGCAAAAGTATCCGGACAGAAAAAAAACTTGAATAAGACAGAGCCGTAACCACAATTTTGATATTGGGGGGGGGGGGGGGCCTGGGGTTTCTTCGATTGAAAAAAAAAATTATTGGGGGGGGGGGTTTTGCCCCCTAGGCCCCCCCCGTCCCCCGGCGGTTACGGCTCTGTAAGATTTTTTTTTTAAACATTTGTTAAAATGGAAATGCTTTTTATTTTAAAGTAAGTTGCTTTAGTACTTCGTCGGAAAGCCCGTAGCATTGATTGCTGCTGGAGAGTGACTAGACATTGAGTCCACCAGCTTCATAATCACAACAATTTTGATTTTTCCCCATTCTTATTTCAGATTATTCAATAAATCACGTTTACTTGTTGGTTTTTGACCTGAAATTTGTCGATCAATGAGCTTACATAGACATTCAATATAATTAAGGTAAGGAATTTGCTAAAGCTATTCGAATAATCGAATTTCTTTGGTCATGAAAAAGTTTTTCACAATGGTTGAAGTGTGCTTTGGGTCATTGAACTGCTAAAACATCTTTCTTCGAGGAATTTTGTCTTTAGCATGTGATAGCATCATTAACTATATCTTTGTACATATTTTTGTCCATTTTGCCATCAACCAAAAGGATCAGACCGGTATAATCTCTGTTCAAATTAGCCCAGTTCACTATGGTTCGATCTCTGTGCTTTACTGTTGGTAGATGGTATTTAGGATCATTTTTATGGCCATTTGGTCAACCGACATACTTAATATTATCAGATCCAAATAACATAAACTTAAATTCATTACTAAAAAGTACTTTTACTCACTGTTTTCTTGCCCAATTCAAATGTTCATTAGCAAATTTTAAGCGTGCTTTTCAATTCTTTATATAAATAAAAAGTTTCTTTGTAGGGCATCTTTCAAATAGATGTGCAGACCTCAAAAGAAGTTTGATTGTGTCAACACTAAATTTTACATTATAAAGTTCTTTAATTTCACCATTTACCAAGACAGCATTTTGCGTGGAACAATTTTCAGGGCTCGAGGATGGATATTTCAGCAGGATAATGACTCAAAAGACACTTCAACCCTTGTAAAGACTTTTTCAAAAACAAAAAAATTCAATTAATCAAATTGACATAGCAAGTTCCTGAACTTAATTCTATTTAACATCTATGGGAACACATAGATTGACAAATTTTAGGTTGAAAACCAACAAGTAATCAAAATTATTGTGATTATGAAGTTGGTGGACTCAATGCCATATCACTGTCAAGCAGGAATTAATGCTAAGGGCTTCCCGACAAAGTCCTAAACCAATTTAATTTAAAATAAAGTATTTTCAATTTAAAAAATTTAAAAAAAAATCTAATTCAAGTTTTTTTTTCTGTCTGAATACCTTTGCACGCGCAAATTTTAATTAAATGATCTTTTAAGATTAGATTTCTTAGATTTAGTAAAAATTAATTTGTTTTTAGACTTGTAATTTGAAAGAAGTTGGACTTTTTAATTAAAATGTTATCTAAAGTTATGCTCTTGTCCGGTTACTTATGCACACTACTGTATAAAGAGATGCCTAGCGTTAATACGACATAAACCAAAAGTTAGTAGATGTTAGATGCATTTTAAAAATAGATTTGCTTTATATGATTAAAAGGTTTAGAAAATAAAAACAAATTTCAGAAATCTTTAACTAAAGATCAATAAAAACATTGGATTTTTTATTAAACAAAGTTAATTAACTGTTTGCACAATTAACAGAAACTTCTCCACAATTTGTTTAATTTTAGATTTAGAGTTACAAATAATAATAATAATAATAATAATAATAACAACAACAATAATAATAACAATAATAATAATAATAATAATAATAATAATAATAATAATAATAATAATATATATATATATATATATATATATATATATATATATATATATATATATATAAGCAAAAACAACATAACTGTTGTAATTTTCTTAATTTCAATGCGAACATGTCAAAAACCTTAAGGCTACAGTCAAATTAAAACGTAACCATTTTAAAAACTTAGGTTCATAAAAAACTGATTTGCAATTTAATGGTAGAAAATGCTTTACTGACTTTATTTAGTTATGCATTAAAGCCTTTACGATAAAAACAATGAACTTTAACAAGCTCGTTAACCAATTTACATAAACTTTTTACTTATTATTGGATCACTACTGAGTTTACTACTCAGTAGTGATCCAATAATAAGTAAACAAATGTATTTGTATGAGCTTGACAATAGTGTTTAAAGTCATCATTAAGTACATCGTGCAAATTTAATTTTTGTTTGTATATCGCATAAAGGGGTCATCCTGCGCAGAAATTTTGGATGACCAAATTCTACCTTAATGTATCAAGCGTTAGCACATGAAGGCATCAAATAGTAATGATGATCTTCATTTATGGTTTTGCTTTATTTCTTTGCAAGTTAAACGTGTTTAATGTATTGAAATCTTTTGTTGAAATACAAAATATTTATAGTTACATTTGTGTAGATCACAATGTGTTTATAGTTTTAAGACAATTAGAATATGTTTTTATAATTTTTATGTATAGTATTTCATTGAGAGTATTTTTTCGAAAACCTCACGATTATCTAATGTTATCATGGAGTCAATGAGTTCTGATTTATTGGATAATCAATGTAAGATATTCTTTTTATATTGCATCGCAAGAAATTTCCTTTGTACAGTAATTGATATAAAAAATAAAACAACAACAAAAAACTCATTAAGTGTATATATATATATATATATATATATATATATATATATATATATATATATATATATATATATATATATATGCACCTAATAAGTTTTTTGTTGTTTTTTTCTTTCTTTTTTTATACTTCTTTTTTTTTTTGTATTCCTTATAATATGTAAAAATATGTATGACTTAATTAATGTAGAAGAGATAAATCTATTACTTTCTTTTTTAATCTTATTACTAACTTTTATAGTTTATTTTACAACTACTTTACTTTTTGCTATTTTGGTTACAATTTTGACAGGCAGAAAAATATGGATATCGAAAAGTACCAAACGTTAGGTCATGCAAGCATCAAATTGAAATGATGGTAGAAGTTTAACCATTCGCTGACCTTAAACTTTTATATGTATTGTTTTGCAAGGTAATTTTATTGAAATAAAAATATTTGGTAATATAAAACTTATTGTTTAAATGACTGTGCATTTTTAGTTTAAAATATCCCACATTCCATTTCATATCACCCGTGCGACTTTTTTGGGTAGCCAAACGTCACCCCGCTTCACCTTATTCTTACTTATTTGTTTTACTTTAAATCTTTAAGTTAAAATCTTGCATTTGTCTCCCAAAAGTCTCTGGCTTAAAATCTCAAAATGAACCAAAAGTAGCATAAAAAAAAGCAATTGCAAAGCATCGGCTTAACGCCGTTTGAAAAACGGCTGCCATGCATAGAACATGCCTTGAACGGTGAATAAGACTTGGATTGGACCATACTTGTCGGCCGATGGTGGGCCAATAATGACGACGATGGTGGACCATGCATAGGCCAACCATGGCGAATTCGCTGGGTAGTCGATTTCATTTTTTCTTTTAATGCCGTGCAGTGGAAAGGAAGGGATGAGCTGGCGTTAAGGAAAGGAAAAACACATTTAAAAATTTATGCACGAACTTGAACTTACGTTACAGGACAAAATAATATTTTTGATGAATTAAAAAAAATTTTAAGTTCCAAGTTTTCAATAAGTATTCTAACTTTTTATAAAGTTTACTAAATTCTCTTAGATAATTTTTAACTTTTTGTAAAAGTTCTATTACTTTGTTTTTATAAAAGCTCTAAACTTTTTTTTAAGGATAAAATTAGAGCTTATTGCTTAAGTTCTATCAATTAAATAATTTCTATAAAGCATCATTACCAAATACATATAAATAATATAATGTTGTAGTCAGGTTTCCTTTTCAGCTTTTAATGTACTCCAAGAACACATGTTGTTTCAGAGCATAGATGAATATTGTTTGAATATTATTGAATATATTGTTGAATAGTGTTTATTGAGAAAGTTTTACAAATTCTTCCTCGCTTATGCCGCATTGAAAGCCAGAGTGGAACTGAACAGGCATCAAGCAAAATTTTATATTACAAAACCAACACTCAAAAGACTGCTTAATTATATTGCGCACATAATAAAAAGATAAAATTAATGTCTACGTAAATCGCAATGATTTTAAAACAATTTTTGAGCTTAAAACTTATAAATTTATTTCTAAACTTTTGCGATTTCGTAGTTCTTGTAATTTGTTTAACCTTTTTGTTGGCAGTTTGAGTAAATTTGTTACTTAAGTAATAGAATAAAGATTTTGCTATTATTAACTTTTGACTTAATTAATTAGTAGAGTTTCCAAACTTTGAAGTTGTTGCAATACATTTAGCGATTTTTTTATTTCTTTCCAACTGCTTTTCAAGATCATTTAAAATTGACATTGTCTTTAGATTCTGAATCAAAATGGCTTCTTTGTTTACTGCAAACTCACGCATTATCAAATCTTTTTTCGCATAAACTCGATCATGAATTAAAACCTTTTTGTGAAACTGGCCCAACCAAAGCATCAACCTTTAAAAAAAAAAAGTGTTATCTAAAGACTTACTGTCTAATTTAGTTATTTAGCATAAAACACTAGTAAAAAATTGAGACTTTGCGTTTGTATAAGCTTTACGAGCGGGGGCCCAAGATTAACAAATTATTTAAAGATAGAAAGGAACTTAAGTAATTCGTAATCTAAGTATGATTTAAGCAAACAGTTTAAAATGTTTTGCTTTAAAATATCTTTTAAATGAATTAATATTCAAAGTTTTTTAGTTCATAATTACATTCAATGGATTTTTTTTCTTTGTAAATTATTATTATTATAATGAATTATAAAAAAACGAGTATATTTTGTAATAGCAAACTAGTTTCTTTATTATTTATACCTAAAGTTATTATTTATTTGTATGAATTATTTATATGTGGAATATTATTTATTTACAATATTTTAATTTTTCGAATTCTATTTCGAATTCTTCCAGTAGCAACTTTCTTTTAATCTTATTCGATTTTTTTTTAAATATATAATAAAAGACTTATGAAGTTTCATAGATACTACATACCTAACATATATAAAGATATTATATATATATATATATATAATATATATATATATATATATATATATATATATATATATATATATATATATATATATATATATATATATATATATATATATATATATATATATATATATATATATATATATATATATATTTTATATATTAATACACCATAACAAATAAAAGAATTTTTAAAAAAGCTAAAAATTCTAAAAAAATCAAATCACTAGGAGAAATTTGTTGCGTATGTGTCATGATTGAGCCTATTAATAACTTATATTAGTTATAGGTAATTCATTAGTCCCAATAAGCTACGGATGTCTGAAAAAAAAATTATGCTCTAAAACTTAATAAAGAAAAAAATTTAATGAGACAGTCCTGCTACGTCAGAAGGTGTTACTTGATCTTTTTTGTTTTGTTCATTGTGAAAGTTTGCCTTACGTAATTTATGGACGATCCCAAATTTGAATAAAAGGAAAAGTTTTTGTTTAAAGTGTTTTGGTCTAATTAGAACATTAAATAGGATAGACGCGACTTTTTCGTAAATTGTTCAAGCCAAACTTTTTAGCGTATGTGACGTCACACTAACTAGAAATAAGATTTTGGTTAAGCTTTTTAAGATAGTTGCTTTTATTTAAAATATATAAAATATATTTTTATGGGATATATTCTAATAAAGACTAAAATAGTAATTTCAATGTTACTTCTTTAAAACAATTATTTATTATTATTGTAATAAATACCAACTCTTAAGCATCAAATGATATATATGTAACAGTTTTATAACTTTTTGCGCTATTGTATGCACCATTATTAAATTAATTAAAAAAATGTAACACCAATTTTGAAAAAATATAAAAGTATCTACAAAATGTAAAATTTGACATAGAGAAGATTTTAACTGCGACACAACCGTAACTGCGCAAAATTTTTTAGCTTAACTTTTAGATAAGCGTTTATAGTTTTTGATGGTCTAAGATCTTCTAAGTTCTGCCATTTGTATAGCGTTACGTACAAACGTCTGTAAGTGTAAACGCCTTTAGCATATGTTGAATTTGCCGGCAGTATATGGAATAATCGTTTTTAATATATATATAAAATGAGAAAACTTTAAAATTTTATTGTAACAATTAAAAATCATTTTGCTATATTATGATTTTTTTGCTATATGTATAAATGCAAGGTTGAAAAATTTCGAAAATTTTTACCCTAAGAAGAGGATTCAAACCCCTCGAAACAACACTAATGACAGCGCACTATACCACTGAGCTACAAATAATATGCATTAAGGAGAAAAACTAATTATAACTCTCTTTAAAGCTTATATGCGGAAAAGGTGCGAATGTTAAATTTTCTGCTTTCGAAGCAATTTTTCAGAAAGAATTAATTTACTAATATATATATATATATATATATATATATATATATATATATATATATATATATATATATATATATATATATATATATATATATATATACACTGTGTGACAAAAGTTATCGTACACTTTAAAAACTTACTAACTCTTAATTTAGAATAAAAGAAATGCAAGGAACAAGTTAAAAACTGAATAAAAACTATTTTATTTATAATTATTTAAACAAAAATTGAAAAAACAGAACAAGAAAAAAATTTTATTTTAATATCTTGATGAAAAAGCAAGAAAAGTAACAAAAAGAAGGTGACGAAAGTTATCGTACGCTTTCAAAATAGTACACTTTGATAAATATTATGGGAACTAAACTTATATTTTAGTATCGTGTATTTTGTCCTTTAGCTTTTACAACAGCAGCAAGACGTCTTGGCATCGATTCAACGAGTTTTTTTGTAATAGACGGATCGATTGATTCCCACGTCTTTACAATTTGGACTTTTAACTATTCAATGGTGTTTACACCTGTTCTATCTATTCGTCTATCGATTTAATCCCATAAATGTTCTATTACATTCAAATAAGGGCTTTGAGGTGGATGATTTTGTATGTCCCAACCTTTTTTTTCCATAAATTCCATCACATCTTTGGCCTTATGTTTGGGATCGTTATCTTGAAGAAATACGAAGTCATCACCAATACCAAGATTACGTGCTGATTGTTCAACATTTTCTTTAATAATACGTTTATAGTAATGTTTATCCATATTTCCTTCAATAAATACTAACATTCCAACACCTGCTGCCGACATACATCCCCAAACCATTACTGATCCATTTCCGTGTTTAAATGTTCGGACTGTAGTTCCATTTTCTAAGCAATTTTTTGATGAACGCCATACACGAATTCTACCATCAGATCTTTTTTCATTAAATTTAGACTCATCTGTCCATAAGACTTTATTCCAGAATGAGTCTGGCATATCAATGTACGTTTTAGCATAGTTTAATCGAAGCTTACAATTTTTATCACTAATACAAGGAACCTTTCTTGGAACGCGACTCACTATTCCTTGTCTTTTAAGACTTCGAATGACTGTTTTTGGACTAATTTTAACCCCCAAATCGTTTTCTATTTTGCAAGCTAAAGTTTTGGCACTTACAAAACGATTTTTCTTGATTGTGGAAGCTAAGCTTCGTTCAGCACGCTTATTCAGTTTTTTTGTACGACCACTTCGGGGCAAATCAGCTAATTTTCCTGTTTTTTTGAACTTGTTAATAATTGAAGAAACTGTGGATTTTTTAGAATCAACAATTTTTGCAATACAATCTAACGATTTTCCTTCATTCCAATGCTTAATTATTAGCTTACGAATTTCTACAGTGGTCTTAACCCGTTTCGAGCTCATTTTACTTTTTTTTAACCAAAAAATTCATTTAAAACAATTGAAAATAATCTTAAAGTGTTTATAGTTTACTTTATTTTCAAAAATGTATGAAAAATGGTGGACATAACGGTTTGGAGTTGAATAAATATTAGTGTACGCCAAGTGTACGATAACTTTTGTCATCATCTTTAATGTACTTTTTTCAAATTTTGAGCCTAATTTTAATGTTATTTCAATATAAATTCCAAAAAATTCATAAATTAACAAAATAAATACTATTAAAAAAAAAATTATAAATAAGTTTCATTAAATATAGCAGAAAAATTGTGTCTATATTGAATATTTTTTTTTTTTCTTAGCGTACGATAACTTTTGTCACACAGTGTATATTTATATATATATATAAGTTAAGCTTTATAAGTATTTCGACTAAATTTAGGCAATTTCCAAGCATTGGCATAAATAGGTTCTGATGTCAAATCCAGTTTATTTGTTCAACGATATTTTCTATTGTACCAAAAAAAAAAACACTGTGCTAAATAATTCAAGAAATATTTTGCATCTATCTTTTACTGATTACGATTAGATAAATTAACACTTTGACAATTGTAAAGAGATATTTTGTTGATCTTTGAGCTTTTTTCTAGTCATAGGATAAACTTTATGATTTTTACCTCATTTTAGTATCAAATATATATTTTTTTAAATTACTGTTACTGGAGCCTTGGATCAAACAAATCCAAATCCAAATTGGTTTCCTTAACAGATTGGGTAAAAGACTTTTGATCTTTTGTTGTAAACTAAATTAGATCAAAACATGTCAGCGTGATTCAAAATTATATACACACGTTTTTTCTGGTGTTGTTTTAGGTGGTCCAAGAAGACCTAATTGTCGCATCAAAGAGCACCAGAGAAAAGCATTTCATTTTCAAATTTATGCCTGCCTCATGTCGAAAAAAAACCAAGAGTAGGTATCGAACCAGATATCAGTGACGGATCCAGCACTTTTTGGTGTTTGAACTAACATGGAGAAAATTTTAATCACTTGTATTTTATAATTAGGTCAAATAATGGTGCTTTACAAAATATAGCAATTATTGGAGGCTGGAAACAAAAAAAAGCCTAAAATTTTATACTCCAGCCTCAAACGTGAAAGCGACAAGTTAGTAAAATAATTTTTTATTTTCGACTTTATTAATCGATGAATATAAACTAAGTTTATATTCATTGATAAGTTTAAATTTTCATAGCATTAACTCAGCGTTCATAAATTATGACCATTTAAAGTTTAAATCCCTCTCAATATGAGGGAGTAACAAATTTTATATGGTCATAATTTGCGAACGCTTAGAGATTATAAAACAATATTTAAAATTTATCGATGAATGTAAATTTAGTTAATAATTGCAAAAAAAATTATTTCATCAACTTGTTGCTCTCTCGTTTGGGGTAGGGGAAATAAAAATTTAGGGCTTTTATGTTCCTAGCCTCCAATCATTGCAACTTTTTAAAAAGCATTATTATTTGACATAAGTAAAAACGTATTGTTTGGATTTTGCTCCATGTTAGATCATGTCATGCTCGATCTGTCACTGCCACAGATCTCTTGTTTCTGAAGCAAATTTATTACATTATTCAGCGTTTAATCACTGCAAATGAACAATAAATATTTTTATACATATAAATTTTCAGCTTAAGACAAATATTTCAAGAAAATAGCTAGCCCTAGCTAGCTCCTTAAACCCACTCTTCTTCTTTTCTAATAGTTTTTTACAAGAACTCTTTATTTGAAGTTGCTTCTGAACCTTCTCCAAGCTCATCTTGAATAAATTTTACTGAAAGCAGAGCAAAATTGAATTTTTTAATACGAAATTTTTTTCTTAAAAAAAAAAAATACTTATTTTGTTTGTCAGCAAATTTAAAAGATTTTAAAAGTTTCGGATTCATTGTATACAAAAAGTCTCAGGGAGTTTTATCCTTAGGTATTTTTTCAAACTATGCCTAAAACATCAAAAACTAACCAATTGTTTGTTTAAATATATAACGCAAAACCTTGTGACTGGTCTTTATCAACAAAAACTGCTTTCAGAAGGACTTTAGCTTTGATTATATCTCTTCAAACTTCCCTTTGTTTTTGAATGCAGAACTTTTAACCATTTTTATGTTGTGATCTCGGCTAAAAAATGTAAAATCTAGCACCAAATACCTTTCTGGTTTCATCATGACTTGAATTTCACCTCTGTAGCAGGCTCAATACCTGCTTGATCTTAAAAGCGTAAATTAAATTCCTAAAAATCTTGTTGACCTTAAAAGTAGAAATTAAAATAATTCAATGAAGATAAAATAGGATTTAAAATGACGCTATTTCTATTGATTTCATTTTTGCTATATTTTTACTGGTTTTAAGAAAAGTCTGTCATCTGAAAAAAATATTGGTTTAGAGTTATTTTTTTTTTATATTTTACATCTGACTTTAAACCATTTTGTAAACCATTGTTTTTAAACAGTTTGTTACTTTATGACATAAATTATTCTTAAATAATAAGACTTAAATATCAAAACTTATGAAATTAAGTTTTTAAAATTTGCCGAATCAGAAAAGTTGCAAGTCAAAAACTGCAATGCCCTGTAGAGAGAAATATAGTTTGCCATTCTATTGATCTCTTTGAGTATTTTATTACTTAAAATAAAACCCTGCCTGATTTTAGAGAAACACAACTTGAATTTCATGAAATTTAAGGCGTGTGAAACAGCTCAATATTTATTAACTTTCCACCTAATGGTCTGATTTTTTCCGCAAGTTCACAATAATTTCTGTACTCCTCAAAAGTCTAATTGTAAATAGTTTTAAAACTAGAAACTTATACACATTTTGTTTTGGCAAAAAGTTATTTTAAAGTGTAGTAGTTTTATTTTTATCTAACTATTTTTTAACCATTTATGGTTTTATGGTATAAATATTCAATTCTCCGGCTTTACAGTATTTTTTTCGACTACGGCTGTATGAAGCTCTCCGATATGATAGCAGAAGGTTTACAAGAATAATAATTAGCCAGGAAATTTAGCTAATCTTGTACAAAAGCTTTTTAAACAGTTGGGGCTTGAGGTGGGTGAACTGTAGGAGATCAAAAACATATAACAAATTTTTATTTCCTGTTTATTGCGCCTCAACGCTATCGTGTTTAAAAGCCACGTTTTTTTAGCTTTTATAGCTATATAAAATTATTATTAATAATTTTATATAGCTATAAAAGCTAAAAAAACGTGCTTATTAATATATATTTTTTTTAGCTATATTAATAAGCAGTTTAGCTGCTAATATCTTGATACGTTGTTGAAAAATTCAAACGTGGTTAAATAGAAGATCAAATAAAACCAGCTCATATCTTTTAAAGTACAAAGCTCGCTAATGGATAATGGATGATGAAAGTTATTTTACTCTCTATCACTTTAGTATCAATGACGTTGGCAACTACTTTTTAAGTAGCAAAGATCTTGCATCAGGTGAAGTGAAATTAAAAAGTAACTTTTTGCTTAGCTTGATTAAACACCTTGTAGAATATTAGAAGTTAATATCTTAAGAGTAAGAATGCAATTAGTCAAATTATATATAGAAAAAAGTGTTTGGCTGCTAGAGTCACAATAAATCCTGCCCTCATAAAATCATCCATTTTTCATAAGAATTAATTTTGCTGGTTGCTTCTGTTACCTGTTTATTTCGTCTTTTAATTGACTGCCCAAAACAAAGCCAATCCGGAACAACCATAGACTGAAATATAATCTGTTTTACCTCTTCTGTTGTCAGATCACAAGTAAAAATAGCCTTATTAATAGCCTCTAATCTTCAAAATTAACTCTAAACCGTTCTTTCTTTCTTCTAGATTCAGCAGAGAGTGAACATGACGAGCTCAGAGAAAGCATACCACGCTGAACGTCAAGCTGTTAACATAACAATTTTAATTACTTCACTTGATTGATGTTTCAGAGGGCAAAGCTGGTAAGGAATGTGGCTCGGTCCTTCAGTAAACCTTCTTTTGATTTTGAACTTTTGAAGGAGTGAAAGGGAAAAGATACCTACCACCGGGCTCTTGACATGCTGTATAATGTCCTCTTTGATTATAGCAGGATAATATTTAGTCGAACCTTCAACTATTTGAACCTATGTATTTTCAATTTTGCCATCAAAAAAATTACAATCAATAATGCTTATTCTGCATTAAGCGTCAAACTCTATAGAAAAAGACTGCATTATTCCTGTACCCATCCAAGCCGCCGTTGCAGTTGAAGCTATATACTGTAAACCTGTACCAAATAGTATGCTTGCTAAAGCTATATTGGAAATACTTTTATAATTCTTTTGTCCTCGTTAACATTCCTGAACTTCATTTTTTTGAAACATTAGATTGATTTCAGTAATGCTGTTTGTTACCATTACTAAATAGTTCCTCTGTTTTGTTAAATTCAAATTCAAATCTTTTTTTCTTACTTCTAATTGTTTGTTGCAGTTCTTTTTTTTTTTAACTTTAGATAAAGTAATTGAATTTTCATTATATAATGTTTTGTAAAATACTTTAGGTATAATTAGTTTTATTTATACATTTTTTATCTGTTATTCTCAACATAAGTAAAATACAAATGGTTGTATGTGTAAAGTTTTATTAGAATTTAATTAGATTTTGTTAGTTTTAATTCGTAACAGGCAGATATTTGTAATATAACTAAAGTTAATTTTACATTTGAATTAAAATTAACTTTTATTTATTATCAAATAATTAATTAAAAACATAACTAATTTAAAAAATCTGATCTCATTCTTCAATCTTCCTTCTCCAATTTTAAATAGTTTTTTGTTTTTATTGAAGTCTGCTTATCCCAATGATCCAAAAATCTCATGGGACATGTACCAGTAGTCCCTATCTAAGCTCTTTGCCTAAGTATAAAAACGATATTGAGTCTGCCAAGACAATTTATAAATGGGCAGCTTTTTATAGTTTTGATGTCACATATCACACAAAGAATTCAAAGTGAGTGGAACAAAATCTAAAATGCGTGGACACAAAACAGTATCTGTGGTTCTAATTACGAAAAATTTACTACAAATATGCAATTTTAAAACACGATTCCCGGTTGCTTAACATAATTTTTTTTGGGGTTTTAGTTTTTAAATTAGCTGTATACAAGTTTTTATATACAGGGTTTTCATCAAAAAAAATATTTTTAAAAAGTCATATAGTATGACACACCCTACTAATCATCTCAAGATTTTGAACATACTGAAGCGGAACTTGCAGCAACTAAATTCGTAAAATCATGCTCTAATGATGCGAATAATGATGTTGTACTAGAAAATTGCTTACATCAACAAGATTTTTTTGGAGGACTTGAACAAAATGAAGACCCTTCAAGATATTTAACATCTAATCAAAGTAAAACTAATCGGTTCAATGCCAAAATTAGCAACTGCATATGATCTTGTTGTAGCACTTCCAATGACTGTTGCATCGTGTAAACGTTCCTTTTTAAAAAATAAGATCAGCAAAACCTACCTACAATCAATGAGTTCTCAAGATCGACATTATGGTTTGACTTTACTAGCAGTAGAAAATAAGAAGCTATACTTTTGGACAAAAAAAGAATTCATTGCAAACTTTGCAAATAAAAAACACGTGTAAATAAATTTGCTGAATGAAAAGTTCTTTATACTTTAAAGCCAAAATTTTAAACAAAATTTTGCGCAATAAATAGAGTTTTATATATATAAATATTTATATTATATATATAAATTTTTATATACTTATATATATATATATATATATATATATATATATATATATATATATATATATATATATATATATATATATATATATATATGGATATACGTTTATATATATATATATATATATATATATATATATATATATATATATATATATATATATATATATATATATATATAAATATATATATATATATATATACGTTTATATATATATATATATATATACATATATATATACATATATATATATATATATATATATATATATATATATATATATATATATATATATATATATATATACATATATATATATATATAAATATATATATATATATATATGTTTTTATATATATATATATATATATATATATATATATAATATATATATATATATATACTTTTATATATATATATATATATACGTTTATATATATATATATATATATATATATATATATATATATATATACGTTTATATATATATATATATATGTATATATATATATATATATATATAAATATATATATATATATATATATATATATATATATATATATATATATATGCGGTAGTAGTGTAGTGGTAAAGCACTCGCTTCATAAGCGAGAGGTTCCGAGTTCGATCCCCACCACGTCCCTGGTAGTACCGCGCTCAACTTGTTTCTCCACGGTGCGGCCAATAAAAATATTAGCTAAAATTGGCGCTAAAGGAGAACCCATGGCAACGCCATCTACTTGATCATAATATTTCTTGCTGAATAAAATATTTTTTTTAAGTTTCCTAAGATACCCTAGTAAAGATTAGTCTCTTTTAATAGTATGGGTTAGAAATTTTAATAGAAATAGTAATTTTAATAGTAATGGGTTAGTAATTGCTCTTCTACCATACCGATTTTCTATTAACGTTATGTGGATGATATTATCGCTATTTTTAATTCAGAGTTTGAGGCTCAGGAATTTTTTACACATCCCAATAAACAACATAAAAACTTAAAATTTACGATTGAAAAAGAACAAGATAATCAAATAACATTTTTAGATGATCTTATTAACAAGTCTGTTTCGCTTTACACACAGTTTTATCACAAAAAAGCATATACTGGTCTTTTACAAAAATTTTTCAGTTTTGTTCGCTATTGTTATAAAATTAGTCTTAT
>NC_088922.1:47217500-47315000 GCF_038396675.1 Hydra vulgaris
GTAAAAGTATTGTGATACTTATGTATTGTGATAAAAGTAAGTGAATTTACTGAACAAAAACTGAAACAAAAGAGATTAGGTTTTAGTTGGTAGAGACAAAAGCTTGCTCGAGCAGCAAGTATGGTAGTAGTGGTGGAAAGGAGAACAATAGAAATAAGATAATAAATAAAAATAGAAATAAGATAATAAATAAAAATAGAAATAAAATAAAAAATAATAAAAGTTAGAAAAAATAATTATGCTTGTTGCAATCAAAAATATACAAAATATATAAAGGGTAAAAATATATGATTCTTTGTAAGAATATTACCGTATAAAAAAAAAAGGAAAAATTTCTTTAGAAAACTCTGATCTTTTGGTTATTAGTTGGCTTTTTTGTTTAATAATTCCTTAGAAGGAAATAATAAAAATAAAAGATCCGTAACTTTATAGAAAGTTCAGAAAAATAATCATAGTTATAAACAAAAATCAAGAGAAAAATTATAAGGTAGAATGGTTTTAAACTTTCTCAAGCAATAGCAATAAAAGATCTTTATGTTGAATGAAGTTTTAGGTATGTTATGTACAAAATATGTTTTGACACTACGGATTAAAACAAAGGTAAATAAACTTCAATTTAAGTTAATAAAAGAAACCACTAATTAATATTTAAAGATGTTTAAATGTTTTAGGATTGGATGAACAGAGTTGCAGTTTTATTGGGAAAACAAATAAAAGAAAATTACTATTGTTCAAATATAGGCATCATGTCAATGGTTTGCATATAGATTGTTGAACTTTCTATTAATAGTTTTTTGTTTGTTAAAACATTTCATAAAATTTCTTGAGAACAAGGTAATATCAAAAAAAATGTTATTGTACCTTATTTAAAATTTAATTATTATTTCTTATATTGTTTTTGACTAAGGTCACAAATTAAGATATGTATTAATACCATACTGTGTACTAAGAGGTCTTTTTCATAATGAAAAACAATCATTTAAAGATGCTTGTGTTGATCAGGTGAAAAGCAAATGTTACTGCTAAATGTTACATTCTTTCTTGCTGTGACTGTTCCTAAGTGTTCCAAAAACTCTTATTTGTCTATTTTTTTCCTCGAACATCAGTTATTAGGAATTCGCCTTCTTCTTCTTGCTTTCTTGATTCATATATTTGCAATATTTTAAGTTTGCCTATCGTTACCTTGATCTACAAACATCATCTTTTCTCTTCCAGTAACTTCCAACTCTAATAGCGGTTGCTTGCATCCTTGTTGGAAACAAAGATGTTAAAAAAATTAAAAAAGTGAGTTTGTGGTACTAAACAAATGTTACAGTTAATCTGGCTTTAATTCATAAAAGTTAACATTATGTAATCCGCAACCGCATGATTTGACACTGAACACCCACACCCTCATCATTTGTAAGTTTTTTTCCATCAAACTCTTTAATCTCTAAATCTCTATTTTTCCTAATCAGGTATTCGTCACTCTTTTCACAAATTTTAAAATGCATTTCTTTTATTTTCTAATTGTAACAATTCACCAGATAGCGTTTGAATTGAATATTTTTATGAGACAATTAGGAAGGCTAGCAATTAGTCAAAAATACAAGAATTTTTCTACTCTATGTTCAGACATTTTCTGTATGCATATATCTATGACATTCAGGCTAATTGCTTGTGCATATATATATATATATACATATACATATATATATATATATATATATATATATATATATATATATATATATATATATATATATATAAATATATATAGATATATATATAAATATATGTATTTATATACATAAATATATATATATATATATATATATATATATATATATATATATATATATATATATATAGATATATATATAAATATATGTATTTATATACATAAATATATATATATATATATATATATATATATATATATGTATATATACATACATATATATATATATATTTATATATATATATATATATATATATATATATATATATATATATATACCTACATATATATATATATATATATGTATATATATATATATATATATATATATATATATATATATATATATATATATAATCATATATATATATATATATATATATATATATATATATACATATATATATATATATATATATATATATATATATATATATATATATATATATATATATGTATATATATATATATATATATATATATATATATATATATATATATATATATATATATATATATATATATATATATATATATATATATATATATATATATACATATATATATGTTTACAGCGACAAAACAATCAAGCTAGTAGTCAGCTGACTTATTTTCTATCACATGACATGTGGGAGACAATCTCGCGCTGTTTTAGTTAGACATATGCTTTAAAGATGGCGGAAAGCAGCACTGATCGCCTGGTCATTAGTGACAAACCAAAGAAAAGAAAAAAGAATTTTACTCATAAAGAAAAGCTGAAGTTTTAACGCATATTAAGCCTTGAAAGAGGGGAAGATTGCAAGTGCAAGATGAAATATATTGAAGCGATTACTGACTAAGAAAAAGACGGTCTACTCAATCATTTTAACTCAATTAGTAGCAAAGATACGCAAGACTCGCACCTTGCTTCCTTTGTTCAGGTGAATCTTTTTTCCACCCATCTCGAATAACAATAAGGAAATACAAGACCTTCGGTTATTGTTCCATTACATATTAAGTAAACTTCAGCATTTGTAAGTCTTAGTAATTTTTTAGAATGCTGTATTAAACTAGAAATTTTATTCGAGTCATGCGAAAAACGTGAACCGTGTTGACTCTCTCTCTCCCTCTCTATCTCTTTCTCTCTCTCTAAAATCCTTTTCATGCTTAGAATAAGAAAAAGGTTGGCCAGTGTTTTTGTTCGAGAGAAATTTCTAAAGTAATTTAAAACTAAACTTTGTTATGTAAGCCAAATTATCTTAGACGTGTGTGGAGCATTCTCAGCTGTTTTGTTCATTAATTTATGTATGTTAGGTCAAGGTAAAAATAATTTAGTCAATGATATTAAATTTACTAGTGTATAGAATTTCTGTATAGGATGGAAAGTTCTTTTGTTTCTTATAGGGATTTTATTACTTAATAAAGCTGCACTAGTTTGTTTTCCATATTCTAAATTATGACTATTCTAGGATCCTGTAAAATAGTATAAATATAGGTTCACTAATCAATGCAGCCACTCTCCATCTCAGGCAGATTTATTTCATTGGTGACATCGTGTTATAGCCCAGCCTTACATGTACTTTGAACTTTGTATAATACTGTAAGTTTAATTTGGTATAACTGTTATTCTTTTTAGTTAAATGATAAACTTTATGTTGCCGTATTCAACAATGTTCATTTATTTAATACACTTTTATCTGTTTTGTGGCCGTGTTTGCGAGCTATTTTAAACTAATTAAAATTAATAACATGGTCATAACAGATGAAACATAATTTTGTGACATAAAAAATATTAATTGTAGAGCTAAAACAATGCCTATTCTTAGTTTTCTGGCATTAATTTTTTAAACATCTTACAAAATAATAATAACATCGAAAAAAAGAAATACTGCACACTAATTGCTCTTGATTCTTGAAAATAAGTGAACTAATTTTTATTTATAGGTGAAAGCAGTGGAGAGACAATGACCTCGCAAAGATGAAGAGAATGCCAAATTCAGGGACTTCTCCTATGAGTTTAAGGTCCAGTTTGTTCGAGCTGGTGTGCCATTTGAAGCATGAGTGTGTCACAAAGCATTTATAGCTCTATTTGGAATAAAAAACCGGAGGACAAACTATAAAATCTGCTCTGTCAAAGACTGGCAAGATTCATTTTATTTTTTATAAATCTATGTGTCGCAAACGTTGTGAAATAATGCTGAGTGATTGGTTACTTGTTTACTTTTTTTTAAACGGTAACTTAAAAACAAAAATTATGTAGTCTTATGCTGTGTCGGTTTTTCAAATAATAATACTATTTAAATATTGTTGGTTTATCTGTTTTACCACAGGATGTCCACCTGTAGGCAAGAGAGGGAGAAATTCAAATCAAACTCATCGACTAAAGCCAGAAGAGTTGCAAGCAGTGATTGATTATATCCGGTCTTTCCATGGTAAAAAGTCACACTATGCCATGGGTGGTACAAGGAAAATATACTTGCCAGAGGACTGAAACTCTGCAAAAATGCATCAAATGTTTATAAACTCTTGCCCTGTAGGTGAAGTTTCTTATGAAAGATATAGACATATCTTCAACACTACTTTTAGTATTGGATTTGGATATCCAATTTCGGATATAGAAAAGATACATGAAATGCCTGTTATGAGCTGAAGCAGAAGATGTCACATGCAGAGTCAGAAAACAACCCAGAAAGTGACAAAATGAAGCAAGAACTCGAACTTCATCAAAGAAAAGTTGCAACTTTCTACAAAAGAAAATATATATATATATATAAAATCACTTTACAAAAATTTTTTTCATTTTATACTGTGTGTTATCAATAAAGACTCATCAGAAATGATTAATCAAATTAATAAAACTTCAATTTATACCAAAAATTAAGTTACAGGAAGTCACAAATGTCTTAACTATTGTAAATTTTCACACATATGTAGAATTTGCAGACACTATTATAAAAAGAATTTTTTAGAAATGATTACTTCAGCTTTTTTTTTAAAAAAAGAGGGATTTAATTTAAATATTATTTGAGCTTATTTATTTTTATAGTTTTTTAGGAGAAAATTATTTTCGTGTTTACATTTAGAAAATAATTCCGCTTTTTTGTTTAATAAGCATTCTTGGTTTGCATATAGTGTGTAATTAGTTCAAACTTTTAGTATAAGCATAGTATGCATTTTTTGGAAATATTGTTATATGCAAGCACTGTTTTATGGATGGACCAATTCAGTATATAATCATTAATATTTATTCCCATATATCTTTTGACAGCATAGTGTCTTTTGAATACTTTTTAAATAAATAATTTGACAGCATGGTGTCTTATGAATATTTTAAAAAGATTGCTTCTGATTGGCAAAACGATTTTTCCATTCACCCTCTGTTATATCAATATAAGGTTTATCAGGTTCATTCTTAGAGGAAACAACACATTTATATAGTGCATTTTTTGATAAACAAATTCCGCTTATTGGACGATTGTTTTTTTATTTACAATTACAGTTTTCTGTAGTTATTTCGTTTTGGATTTGTTTAACAAAGCATTATTGTGACATTTTATAATTCTTTACTTATTTTTTGTGCAACTGTAGTTAATTTTAATTGTATTTCGATTAAAAACTTTATGTTTTTAATTTTTATTATTGATTTTTTAATAATATATTATTGCTCTGTTCTTTTACGAACATTTATCACTCTGTTCTGTTAATAAAATTTTTAAGTTGTTTAAGTATATATATATATATATATATATATATATATATATATATATATATATATATATATATATATATATATTATATATATATGTTACTGTTACCCGCAGTACCAGGGATTAGCTAAATGCTGATGTTTATAATATAATTTAATATTGCAACTCTGAGTTTCATGTGTTATCACAATCATCAGGCAAGTAGTAAAAGTTTAATTTTGCTACGATTTGTTTAGTGGACGTTACGGTTTATATTTGTATTTTAGATCGTTACGGGACGGAAATTGATTAGTAGTTAGGTTAATAATATTATTAATTTGTCTTTAGTTGGCTAATAATTGTGAAATAGTTATATGTTTAATGTTGTGTAAAATATTCTTTATGTGTTAATGTGTATTATTTGTGTATTAAAAAATAATAAAATAAAAATAAGAATTAAAATTGATATAAAAATCTACACAATATTATGAAATATATTACAAAAGTTGTGTATGTGAGTAATTTATTAGTTAGCCTAGTGATATATGGAGCAGATTAGTATAGTTATTTTTATTTATAGTTGTTAGTCAGGTTTATAGCGAGCTTTGTAATTATTTAATAAGAATTTATTTTCGTGGCGACACTTTGATATAATATCGGTTCTCTTATTTAACAGTTCTTCAGGTTTTGGATATGATATAATAGTAAATTTCTCATACAGACATAGTGGGCATCTTTTGGAAATATTTTAGAAGGGGGGAACTGATTTGAGAATAGACCATGTTAGCATAGGGGTTTCATTAAAATTGTTTTTTAAATCCCAGACATAGTTTGATAGGGCGGTAGAATTTTTGTATTTAATATTGTTGAATGATGATTTGTGGTTGTTGTATCTGGTTTTCCACTCACCTTCCGTTAATCCTATATAAACTTTGCTGGGTTGGTTTTTTGCTGCGATGATGCATTTATATATAATATTTGTGGATTTGCACTTACCATTCAGGGGGCATTCTGCTTTATTTCGACAGTTGCATTTTGGATCATTATTTTCAATTCTAGGGAAAATAATTTTTTTGTTGTGGTTTTTTAAAATTTTTTCTATATTATCAGTGCAACTGTAGCTTACCTTTACAGTGTTTCTGTTTAGGATTTTGTGAAGTTTATGTGTCTTAGGGAAGTTTTTTCTAGTAAATTCAAGAACATTTTTGCAACATTTGTGGAGACGTTTTTATTAAATGGGGAATTGAACCATATGATATTGCGTTTACGATTTTTCTGGGGTATTTTTTGTTTGATCTGATATTTGAGGAAGTAGTTTTTTTATCCGATATTTTTTAGTGCTTGTTCATATTCGTTTTTAGATTGATTAAATATAACTTCGCTGGAGGAATTTTGCGATAGTCTCTTTGATATTGAAGTAGGTAAGTGTTTAATAATTTGCGGTGGATGATTAGAAGATATGTGGATGTATTGAAGATTATCGTTGGGTTTTTTGAAAGGCTTATGGGTGTTTTGGGCTAAAATAAAAGTTACATCAAGGAAGTTAACTGAACTTAAGATTTGTTTTTATGTCTATTTGAAATCCAACATCTTTAAACTTTTGGATTATATTTTTTCGGATTCGCTCCATTTCTTGGCCGTCAAAATTGCGTATTATCATTAAGCCATCATCACGGTAAAGCCCTATGTCGGTTTTTATAATTATATTAGATAATTCTTTGAGAATGTAGATCCCAACAAGTTCGCAAACTTCAGCGCCATCGTAGCTGCCCATTGTTACATCAAAACTTTTATGGTTCAATTTTTTTATCCATGTGTTATTGTTGTAGTAGAGGAGGGATTTTCGGCTATGTGTTATAATTCTAAGTTGTTCGTCTCTTATTGTGGTGTGTTGTTTTACAAAGGAAACGGCTTTATTAAATATTTCTGTAGTTATAGATGGATAAAATTCATTTATGTCGAATTGGATGAAGAAACAACAATTTTTGTCTTCTATGCCATTGAACCAATTAATAACGTCGGTGGTATTTTTCCATTGGTTTACTTTTAGGCTATTTCCTAAGTATGTGTTAGTAATGTCTAAGATTTTTTTGCTTATTATTCCGATAACGCTTTTGGCCGAGTTAATGAGACGGCAAACAGGTTCTGATTAATAATTTTCTTTATGGTCTTATAAGGTGATAAATGCTGGAGATTTTGCTAGGTATTCTATTCGGTTGTTTAAATTTTGTTTTAAAGCTATTTGGTTGACTTCTAGGTTGACTGATTTTTCTAAATTATCCGGTGCTTTTTTATAGGTTTTTGTATCATTTTCGTTTTCAAAAATATTATATATAAATGCATCATCGCAGCAAAAAACCAACCCAGCAAAGTTTATATAGGATTAACGGAAGGTGAGTGGAAAACCAGATACAACAACCACAAATCATCATTCAACAATATTAAATACAAAAATTCTACCGCTAACATGGTCTATTCTCAAATCAGTACCTCCCTTCTCAAAAATTTCCAAAAGATGCCCACTATGTCTGTATGAGAAATTTACTATTATATCATATCCAAAACCTGAAGAACTGTTAAATAAGAGAACCGATATTATATCAAAGTGCCGCCACGAAAATAAATTCTTATTAAATAATTACAAAGCTCGCTATAAACCTGACTAACAACTATAAATAAAAATAACAATACTAATCTGCTCCATATATCACTAGGCTAACTAATAAATTACTCACATACACAGCTTTTGTAATATATTTCATAATATTGTGTATATTTTTATATCAATTTTAATTCTTATTTTTATTTTATTATTTTTTAATACACAAATAATACACATTAACACATAAAGAATATTTTAAACAACATTAAACATATAACTATTTCACAATTATTAGCCAACTAAAGACAAATTAATAATATTATTAACCTAACTACTAATCAATTTCCGTCCCGTAACGATCTAAAATACAAATATAAACCGTAACGTCCACTAAACAAATCGTAGCAAAATTAAACTTTTACTACTTGCCTGATGATTGTGATAACACATGAAACTCAGAGTTGCAATATTAAATTATATTATAAACATTAGCATTTAGCTAATTCCTGGTACTGTGGGTAACAGTAACATATATATTATATATATATATATATATATATATATATATATATATATATATATATATATATATACATATATATACATATATATACATATATATATATATATATATATATATATATATATATATATATATATATATATATATATATATATATATATATGTACATGTGTAAATATATATATATATACACATGTATATATATGTATGTACATGTATATATGTATATATATGTACATATATATATATACGTATATATATATATATATATACATATATATATATATATATATGTATATATATATATATATATATATATATAAATATATATATATATATATATATATATATATATATATATATATATATATATATATATATATATATATATATATATATATATATATATATACATATATATATATATATATATCTATATATATATATATATTATGTATATATATATATATATATATATATATATATATATATATATATATATATATATATATATATATATGTATATATATATATGTATATATATATATGTATATATATATATATATATGTATATATATATATATATATATATATATATATATATTGAGTCCTGTAAAAAAAAAAGGCTCTTAATAAATGCAACTATAATAACAATTTCATTTAATTCATGGGAAATATAAATGATATGAAAAGAATAATAATGAGGGACTTAAACCTCAAGCTCACAGATTACCAGACTAATGCTTAAATTGACTGCACTACAAAAAAAAACCATTTAGCTGGCTATAATCTTCTTTTTTGTTCTAATAATTCTTTTTTTTTTTCAAATTCTTTTATAGTGCTTTTGATATTTAATTACATTAGTTTTGTTTTAGATTTGTTTTTTCAATATTTACCTTACTAACATAATCTATTATTAATAATAATAACAAATAACAATATCTAATAACTAATACGCTGCTTGAACATTACTTATATAATTTATACATGTTATGTTAAAGCATATTATTTGTTATTAGAAGTATAAATTATCATTAAGTAACATATTTAGGCAGTGTCTCATTTCTCACATAAAGTTTATTTAAGTAGTATAAAAAAATTAAGGAAAGGAACCCCGGTCCTAAAATCTCTGATATTTTTGTAAAATATTAGTTATGGTTTATTATGATACATAAAAAGTTGATAAAATTGTATGTCTCAAATAAAAAAAAAAACTCACAAGTAAGTTCATCACTACAACAATCATGATTAAAGCAAATAGAAGGAAAAATATTACAGATAGTCCCACACTATTATGAGCTCCATTTAAATCTTTATGATGATTATCGTAAACTTCTGAGAAGATAGAATCATAGTTTATCTCACCAAGCATCATAACAAATGTCTTGACAATTGAACGACCCCAATCACTGAATGCTGGTTGATAATCAAGTAGTGAAAAAAATGATAAAGCAAATGCAAAAAGCATAATGCTAAAGATTAATAATACTTTTAGCAGTGTGTAAAGAACCTAAAGAAAAGGAACAATGATTACAATCCTCATGTAAAATTTATTTAAACACTACAAACAAAAATAATTAAAAACTCTCAATTTTAGTTTATTTAAACTTTATTTTGTTTAAAAATAAATTATTTATTTTACTTTACAAATAAAATATATAAGTACTAAAGTTATTAAATAAAACTGAATAATATTGTTAGTTATTTATTTAAAGCCTCCAGATGCTTTTAAAAAAGTATTCGGAAGAAAAGACTTGGGAAGAATTGAAGAAGAATTGTCATCAAAACTTTCAGATGCGATAGTATGTATTACAGACTTTCGGTCTGTAGTACATAATTTACAAAATACTAACGAAAAGTAACTCACGAGTCAGATAATTTTGAAATTTAAGTGCACTATTTTTGATTAAGAAGCAATATAAAGAATGAATTAGTAACAGAGTGAAAGCTTCGTTTAATTAAATGCATATGCATATATATACATATATATTTATATATATATATATATGTGTATGTATAAATATATATATATATATATATATATATATATATATATATATATATACATATATATTTATATATATATATATATATATGTGTATATATAAATATATATATATATATATATATATATATATATACATATATATATATATATATATATATATATATATATATATAAATATATATATATATATATATATATATATATATATATATATATATATATATATATATATATATATATATATATATACATATACATATATATAAATATGTTCATAAATGCATTTTAGTGAAAAGACTGCTAAAAGAAAGGTAGATGAAGGCTACTTGAAAGAGCTTTGCTGGAAAGGTGTCAGTGTTTAGACTATTGAATATAATGTTTGTTGGTACAAACTTTTCTGGAATGAATCTGAAGTAGAGATAGGTGAACTTAATATACAAACAAATCGTTGATATAAAGTCAATAAATAAATAATATTAAAATTAATTATTGGAAGGTCAGTGCCTAATGTAGTTTTAGTGTATAGAGCTCAAATTTTTGTAATTTTTTTTAAGTTTGTACTAATTAAAATGTACCTTAGATAAAGAAGGGGATAAAGTTATTGTCATAAGCACAGTTATTCTTTAGTAGTCATCTTTTACTTTCGTAATATGTTAGACTGTTTTTAGGGATTATTTCTATTTTAGTGATGACTGCTATTGATAAATATTTATTTGTATAATATATATGTTTTGAATAATTTTACAATTATTTGCTTCATAAATAAATAAATATATTTTAAAAATATGGGTGGTATCCTATTTTTTAACTTCTATTTCTGCTAAAATATCCTTTTGTGTTAAAAGTATTTTGAAATATTTTCACTTTTTTAAATTTTGAGTTATTTAGTTATCAAGTTTTGGTGTAATTTATTTGTTTACCCCTTAATCAATTAATTGATATGTATATGTTAAAGTTGGTTTTTTTATAATGTAGGAGCAACAGATTTCAATGTAGTAAAGAAAGTATTGCATGTTCAATAATATCAAGAAGCAAAAACTTAGTTTGCAGGCTAGAGCATGCCAGAAATTTGTCAAAAGGTGCGTAACTTGAGCTATCTGTGACAACTAAATAAGGGCTGGGTTTAAGTGCAACAATGTCAGTGAAAGTTCTCATAGTCAACTTTATCAAAAAATAACTTCACAACATTTTTCAATTTTTTTTTTTTTTTGCAACTTCTGCAATGTATAAATTTTTAATTGTGAAAGGATCCTTAGATTCACAGAGAAATACAATCAAATAAAAGGATGAAAGATCACAGAGGTCAACAGACAAGAAAAACTTGTTAATGTTAATGTTCAGTATAAAATTGGTGTTACTCTAGGATTCCAAGTTACTATGATTCCTGCTATATGCAATAAAACTGGTGTTTATTAGCAAGCTGGTTTTGATATGCTAATCTACACAGAAAAAGGTACAGAATTATTGAAAATCTAAATATATATTCATAGAAGATACATAATTATTATGATTTTAGCTTTATTATTTTGAATATAAAATTAAACTGCTTCAGGGATCTAAATTTTTTACTCAAAATGGATACATACTTACCAACAGGTTATTGTAATGGGTTTAGTTGATGCTAATGTTGAAGAAGGCAAAAAAATAAAGGTGAAAAAACTTTGGAAAAGTTGGTTAAGTGTGTAACCATTTTGTGCCGAAAATTCTAGAAAACCAGATAAGAAAAAAAAATATGTAGAAAACCAAATGTATGTGGTTTACCATGGGTGCTTTTATATTCATGAGTATTTATTTGCCTGGTTTATTTTTTAGAAATATATAAACACATAATAAGTTTATATAAAATATTTACCTCCATAAACATAACAACATATAAACCAAGAAATGGTAAATTTTCCATATATAACAATATTTTACACCAACCAAGTAATATTGAAACGGAACCAGCTTGCCATTTCATGGATTCCAAGTATGTATTTCTGCTATTGTTTTTGTTAGCAATGAAAGGAATCATAAACAGTGCTGTTGAGGTGTACAAAGAAAAATCTAGTATCTTAGCAGGATTAAATATATAACTTCTCCCAATATATTGAGCCAATGATAACTGGAATAAAATTTGCATGACTGCAATAATTAATGTAAAATAAGTGATATTCTGCAATTGCGCATTGTTCTCTGTTCTTTCGTGTGTATTATCTAAATGGCTAACAAAAAATTCATTAGCCGTTCATTATTCATTCATCAGTCAAACTATGTATTTATTTTTTTAGCGTATTTAGAAACCTGACGTTTAAATATTTTAACTTTTTATTAGATTAATTAGAAATAAAAATTAAAAAAAAACTTGACTCTATTTCAAATTTAACATTTATTAAACAAATTTTTTAATAGAATTAAACACAATTTATAGATTCTACTTAGAGGTTTATTCGATGATGTTATATTTAACAAAAAAGTGCCTATGCTGCATTAAAACATATCATTTTGGGGGTGTAGACAATGGATTCGATTGAAAACAAAATAAAAGCCATTTTTATTTTATGTTTTTCACACTTTTTTATAATGACTCTGTTGAAAAAGTCTAAATACCTTTACACTTTAATATTTCTATTAAGAAAAAAGTTAAAGTATTTTAAGTGCACATTGAGGTGCATCTTTTATAAAATATCATATTAGCTGACCAACTGGAAGTAATGGCATTAGCAGTGTTTTTATTCAGAGCTATTGCAAAAATCAAGTAATATCTCATATGCAGGTTCTACTCCATTAAAATTAAAGTATTTACAAAATTAATAAGTTTTTGCTTCTTGAAGCAAGATCATCTTTTTTCTGCTGATTGTTTTTTTGAGTTGTTAAAAGGTTAAAAATAATTAATCAGTTGAAACTTCTTCTCGAAAAATTTAATTTAACATAAACTTGAGGAGTCTGGAGAAACCCTTTTGACTCTGTTGATGTCATTCCATTTTTCTTAACTTTTTATTACATAAGTTACAGATGTTATAACAGCTAATGTTGTTTGCTAAAAACTTTGTATATTATTATTTATTATTAAATATAATATAGAGTAAAACCAGGTCAAATTAACTACTAAGCAATAAAAATAATATAGTTTTATTATTTTTTTAAATTTTTAAGTTTTTTTTATATAATATTACCAAAACTTATTTATTTGAAAATACCAAAACATATTTTTTATAATAAAAAATTTTTTTGAGATGATTTACAATGCTTTGCTTTGTAATATATCAACTAGGAAGTTTTGAAATATTAGATTGTCTAGATTTTTTCATGAGACTAATTTTTCTCTTAAAAAAAATTCTTATTCTCAATTTCCTTTTTGTTTTTAAATCTCTCATGTAGTGCTCTATACTTGTTGAACCTTGAAGCTGTTGTAGCTGGTTTAGAAGATAATGCTAAAGGCTTTTTTGATGACAATGGTGCTTAAGACTCTGGATAATTAAATGTTTCTGAGCTAATACCTGTTGATTGATTTTATTTTTGTTAAGTAGAAATAAACTAGTAGATTCAAAACAAGCAATAGGAAGCAAATATGTAAAACACTTCCTGTTCTTGTTCCTGGAGAAAAACTTTCTTTATTTGTATTTTTTTTTCATTTTGTTGTCTTTGGTAATATTTTGTAAAAACTGCCTTTTACACTTGCTTAAAATGACAATGGACACCTCTGTCCAGTAGCAGGAGAATACAAGAGAAGTGAGCTGGTAGACAAAATAAGACTATATTGGTTTCCCGATATAGCTATACAGCTGCTAAACTGTTTTAAGATGTATTTTTATTTAGATATGAAAGAAGTATTCTGCTATATTTGACATTCTGGTATATACACTTTGCCTATTTATTACATGTATTAAGCTCTATCCAAACAGAGTTAGAATTTGAATATTTAGTGCCACTCAGACCACCTAAAACCTATTCAGCTCTAAAGCTTCATTTACCACGTTTGCTTTGTATACCACTAATGGAAGTGTAAAGAATCCATCAGCATTAAAGCAATTGTTTACTGCATAATGGATTTTTTTGTTGTTACCAAAAAGTTTCAAAACTTGTATAACACCTTTTCCACATACTACATTTGCTTTGCTTTAATCACAACAGAAATAGATTTTTTTTAAATTCCAAGTATGAAAATCAGAAGTTATACCCAACAATTTATACTGTTTAGTGACAACTACAAAGTCATTTTCGTTTATTTTTTGCGTACAAGAAATGGTACTGGCAGAGAAGCTATTTTAAACCATCCACACTCTGAAGAAAGTAGGTTCAACTCAAAAAAACGTCCCAGGGTCATATTATACCTTTTTGAACCGTATTGATCCCCTTAAAAAATTTTTTAACCGTATGATCCCCTACAGAAAATAACACTTAGGAAAAAAATATTTAGTATCCAATGAAAAATTTTTTTTTTTGTAAAATCTTTTAAAGCACATTATTTTTCCTTATATCTTCAACACATATTGTAATAAGGCATAACATATTTCATACATATCAATTTGACATTAGAAGACTTTAATGATTAAACAGTTCATTTGCTTTAAATAAAAGAGTTGTTCATCAGCATAAAACATTTTATAGTCTTGAAATAAATCCGTTGGATTTTTTTCAAGACTATTAAATGTTTAATAGTCTTGTTATAGTTATAGTTTGTAATAATTGAAATAGAATATAAAATTAATAGTCTTGTTATAATTATAATAGAGCATAAAACTAATAGTTTTGTAATAGAATATATAATTATTATAAAACATAAAATTAAATAATTAATAGAATAAACTAAATAATTAATTAAATATATAATATTTTATTTTATTTAATAATTAATTAAATAATTAATTAAATATATAATAGAATTAAATAATTATTTAAATATATAATAGAATATAAAATTAAAAGTCTTGTTATAATTATAATTAGTAATAATTGAAATAAAAGTTTTGGAATTATTTAAAGATTATAACATATTATAAAACTTATTGCTAATCAGGTTATGAAAAAAAGGTTGCAAATAAATTTTTTGACAATTATTTTAAAATGAAGATTAAACAAAAAATTTGCCGAGACATTTCCTGCGAGCAGTAATTTAAGGATGTTTACTACTCATACATTAGTAATTTAAGGATGTTTATTACTCATACAACCACAAAGATAATCAAACTATAATGTGCTATATTTTCTTTGAAAAAGACACAAAAATTAAAAAATCATTGAACCAATCTATGGAAGCAGATTATTTTAAGAATCTTATTTTATCTCAAGCTTGGACATGGCTAACAAATGTTATTGGTATCTGTTCTAGTGGCAGAAAAAATTTGAAGCTCATTAAAATAAGCATAAAAAAACCAGAAGCTCTTCCAGCACCAAATGGCTTTTCTACAGTACAAATTTTATAATTAAATAAAATAGTCCTATGCGCGCAGTTTGCAATGTTGCAAGTGAAATTTGCAATCTCCCAAGGATCATTCAAAAATTGAAATTGAAGAAGACCAGTACTTATTAAAATAACTCCGCCACTTCCCTACCCGTATCTGTATGCCAAAAATATCTATGTACAGTGGGACAAGGTTTCACATCCCTGCAATATATCGGTTCACTGATAAAATCTTGTGACATTATTATCTAGAGGTATGTTACATGAACAAAAATTAAAATTAAGAAAATATTAAAAAATTACGTTAGTACACCCAAATTTTGATGTTAATAGTTCTTACACAAAGACAATTTAAAGTTTGACAAGTTCTAGGATAGAGAAATTAAGAAACTTATCATTATAGTTGTTTTTAAAGATGCCAAAGAATCACAATAACATTAGCTAATACAGGGAAGCATATATTGCGTTTAAGAAAATTTTATAATTAAAAATTTGTAAAACTTCTTAAGGAATGATCTCTAAATAAGAGACATTATGTTTTTAAATGGCTAAAGCATATTTTATAAATCTTTTGTTTTATTTTTCTATTGCATTTAATTAAATTTTACATTTGTAATTCATAAGTATAAAAATACTATACATTCATATATCTTAAAAAGGTTTTATATGCGTTAGAATATAATTAAACAGCTTTTAAAATAAAAATAATTTATAGTTTTCGATCGACCTTATTATAACAATCGACCTTATAATAAAATTTCCTTTAATTATTTAACATTTCCTTTAACAATTTCCTATAATAACATTTCCAATCGATCTTATAATAACATTTTCAATCAACCTTATAATATAATTAACCCAAAACAAAGCATTAGTATGTTTTTTAAACATTACGAAGTAAAACTATTTTTAAGTGCTTGATAAAAAATTTATTTTTACATTTTTTCTAATAATTGAGTAACAATTATTGATATAAGGAAACATTATCCATCAAATAAAAGCTCTTACTTTTGTTACCAATTTAAGACTTTAAAAGTTTTTAAAATATGTAATAGTTTAGAAATAACTTATGATTAAATAAAAGATTTATTACTGACGTGAGTGAAAATACTGGACTTAAGTTCTTAACAAAAATTCTTTTTTTTTTTGGATTTTGACAAAACTTTTTCTCGGTGTTATTTTCTGAAATTTGACATCATTACTGTTCCAGAAACATATAAACTGAGATACTTTTTTTTGAACCTACTACTTATAAGGTGGGCATCGGTTCATAAATGCATAAAACCAGTCTTTGTCAGGCCTGAAGTTTTTAAACAGTTTTGACTGATTTGTACAAAGAAGGTAGTGGCATAAAAAGTTCATGAAAAAAAAAAATTCTGAAAATTTTCAGTAAGCAAAGGAGTGGGGCAGTTTGCAAAAAAAACTAACAAGAATATACAAATATTTACCGCTTTAGAGCTGCTCAAATGTCATATTGCATTAAAGTTAATAAATTGAAGCAACAATCGGTAAGCAATAAGTATATTAGAAATTAATACTTTGGATTAAATTAAAATTAAATATCCCTAAAACAAAAAAATATATAAATTAAAACGCAGATGATACAAATCTGTTTTATTCATCTTCTTCTATCGATGACCTTTTTGACAAAGTCAACCTTGAGCTTCAACAACTTAAAACATGGTTCAGTGCTAATAAGTTATCAATAAACGCACAAAAAACAAAATGTATTTTATTTCATTCAAAGCAACGAAAAAAGGCATTTCCATTAATTCTTCCCTCTCTAATTATTGATTTCAACAATATTGAAAGAACCTAAACAACAAAATTTCTTGGATTGGTTATAGACGAAAATGTTACATGGACAGCCGAAATAAAGGCCATCAACACTCAAATATCTGAAAGTCTTGGTTTACTTTTCAAAGCTAGACCATTTTTATCACAAAATAACTTTTCATTTATACATAGTCATCTTACATACGCTAACGTTGCTTGGGGAAGCACACACAAGACAAAACTAATGTCTCTTTATCGACGGCAGAAACATGCTTCTAGAATTATATATTATAAAAACAAACATACACATGTTAAACCTATATTAAAAGAAATAAAAGCGCTAAACATTTATCAAATCAATATGCTAATATACTATTAATGCTAAAATATAAAATGGGATTAGTACCTTTACGTTTCACAAAAACTTCTTTTATTCAATTACCAATAAGTTTAACACTAGAGCAACTGGTAACTTTATCGTACCCAGAAAAAAAACAAAAAACTCTTAATTCTCCATCTCTTATCGCGGCCCCTATTTATACAACAAATTAATTGCGAAATACACCTTAATTACTCTTCCTGACAATATATTTTCAAAGTCAAAACTTAAAAATCTTGTTCTTAATATAAATAATTACATAGAATTGTTCTAGTTCACATGATAAATAAAAATTTGAACAAAGTTTGAACTAAAACAATCTACAATGTAAGAAAAGTCTTAATTTTTATTACAGACATCTTATGGAAACCATATGTGCAATTGATTGCTAAATTAGTATTTGCTAAAGTTGCTGCTTTTTAACATGCTAGCCATTTTCTTACTCCGGATTTTATTCTCTACAAATTTCTACTTCTTTGTCCCTAAATGGAGTACTGTTGTCATGTTTGGGCTTGTTCTTCTAATGATGTCTAGTAATTCTCAACTTAATAGTGGCTGCTTAAAAAATGAAAACTTGAAAAAAATTTTTTTTTCATAATAAGTCATCAAAATCTTTGTAGCAATCATTAATACTCAATTGATAATCAGCAATTTAGTAATTTCTGATATTATAATGAATTTTTAAATATTTTTAAAAATTTACATTTTTTATGTAGTTAGTTGCAACATGGGTCCTTGCACCATTTAACAACAAAACTTGACTACAAAACCACCATGTTGTTATAGTTGTTATATTTATTATTTTGAATTATTTTAACATATTTGCATTTATCAACATAAATTTTGCATTTATTTAAAAACTTATTAGGGAGATCATTGGTATACATTAAAACTTCTGGTACATTAGATGCACCAGGTGGTTCTTGGTCAAAAACTGCAAGCAATATTGTATACAAAGTACTTTAAAAAAGGGAAAAAATATGCTGAGCAAAGCAAAATAATATTTTAAATAAACTAACACCTGAGTTTCAGTTATAGTGAACAGGATTAAAAACCTTTCCAAATTGATTGATGAAAATGAACAGGATAAACATATATATTTTTTCAAGATGTAATTAAGATAATAAATGTTAAAACTATGAAACATGAAATGTAACTTACACTATGTATATCGTAACTATACAAAGCTTAAAGTGTAACTGAAAGTTTGCATATTATAATAGGAAACTCAAGGTACTTTTGTTTCCTTCTTCCTTTTTGGCAGGCCTTAAGATTTTTCTAGAAGAGTTAAAATTAGTTTAGTTACCAGAAGACTATTAACTTTTTTTAATTTCTATTAGTGTTTATTATAGATGCCTCTTTTGATTTTTTTTAGTTTCCTCTGTACCATGCTAAATGATTAATTAAGTATGATCTGGTTATTTTATTTTTTTGGTTGCTGATAAAAACAAATGTATGACTAAACTAAATGAATCCTATCAGTTGCAATATTTGTTTTATTGGAAATTAGAAAGAGAGGATGCTAAAACTTTGTGTTAAAAATTGCTTATTGCCTACTTCACCCAACAATTTTTTAACATATAATAATAACAAAACTTTATATAAATTTTATATATAAAGTAAAACAAAATTTTTTTTTTATTAGGGAATTTTTCATCTGATTAACTATTACTATATTTTTTTATTAATAATAAGTCGATTTTTCTACTTTGTTACTTATTATTGTATTTCAATTTTATAAAGTTAGTTAAAACATTTTATTTATTTAAACTTTTAATAATCATTATAGTAATGATAAATCGTGTTAGCTAAACAATAATTACATACTAAGTTTCTCTTTGGCAAGCCAGAATAAAATAGTTCAAAAAACCAAAATAGTTCAAAAAACCAGATCCTCTGATAATTTACGAATACATATAATTTAATAAAATATAATAATTTTTTTAAACTTTTTATAAAAAATCTAAATTTTTATTTATTTAAATAAAAGCCTCATTTATAGATGCAAATCATTATTTTGGTTTTCAGCAATCTTGACAAAACTTGCTTTTTAAGTTAATAATTACTTTATAATACTACAAAGTTAATAAACCATATTTTAGTAAAAGATTTTAACTTTTAGGTTTTATTTTAATTTATAATATTAGCCTTTTTGTTGTTACAAAAAGAACAATTATCTAATAATTTAAAGGTAATTTAATCCAGAACTTTTATAAAACATAAAATATATTTAAAAAATACAAAAGATCAAAAGAAACAAATGCATACTGTATTTTTTCTTTAACAGCAAGAGTTGTCAGCAGCGTAACAAATATTAAGTAAAAACTAAATGAACATAAATACAGCCATCTACCCATTCGAGACCATCTTAGATTGATAAGCTCAACAATTAAAGGATGGATTAACAACTTTTCTCGCTGAAAGCGAATTATTGATGATGGTGCAAAAAAATGTTTATCGCAGCTTATAGGATCAGTGTCTACAAATTCAAAATTGTATTTTATTGAATAATCAAAATGTCTTTTATCCAGATCAGAATAGGTAACGCAATTGTTAAGTACCACTTCTCCAACTTCAGGTAGTAACTCAATTATTTTTTCCATAGTGTAAGTTCCTTTAATGTCTATATTGAAAAGAGCTTCATGCCATCTAAAAATTGTCCGATAAGTATTAAAATTAAATAAATAAAAAATTTCAAGCAAAAATACAAAATATATAATAACCGCTTGTGCTTTATGATTGCCATGCATGCATCTTTTTCTGAGTTCTCAACTGCAAGATCTAAACAATTCTTTTTTTCATTTACTGTTTGTTGTTGAATATTAGCTCCCTGCTCAAGCAATGTAACTATACATTCAACATGACCCGCAATCGATGCGTGGTGTAATGGAGTGTAACAACTTTCTTTACAACCATCAACAGAAGCGCCATTGTCAAGCAATATTTGCAGACAATTTACATGGCCATTTCGTGCAGCATAGTCTAAAGGACTCCAGCCAAGATTATCACTTAAACATACATCAGCACCTGATGCAACAAGTAGCTCAACAACTTTTCTATGAAATTATTTAATTCAAAATTAATTACTTTTGATTAATTAATTACAAAATTATTACACATTTTTTGCTAGACTTATTTAACTTATACTGCTGTGTTAAAATGTAGTACTTCAATCTACCTACGTTTAAATAACTACCTTTTTTTTAGTAACTAACAACTTTCAAGTAACTAACTACCTATCAATCTAATTGAAACTAACCTTTAAAGTTAGATTATGTGCTTAATATGTAGCCCTGATGTGAACAGGCAGGTTTTGCATACATGTACAGTTTTTAATTGTTTCTTGTTAGTAATTAGAATTCCTTGTGCATAGAAAACTCTGCATAATTTAGATCGATTCCTATTTTTTTTTTATCAGATAATAGCTGTTTAGTACCTGGAAAGTAACATCCAGTATCATTAGAAATAAGTACTGTACTCAGCTTTGATTAAGACAATAATACTTATTTAATTTTGACCCTAATTATTTTGTGAAGAAAATCTAAGGAAATTGTGTTTAATATACTTCACTAAAACTCTATTGATAGTTAAAATACCATAAAAAATTGGCTATAACGGTATCAACATTTTTTTAACTCTTCACTATTTCATTTTAATATTCATAATATCTTTTTTTCATACATTGTTAAACAAAAACTTTTTTACTGTTTTCGTTACTGCAAACAGTAATTTGTTGCTTAAGTGATATAGTGTTATTTTATTATTTTACAAACTTTTTTTAACTTTCAAACTATTACAGTATTTCACCAAAAGCTTCTTAAACTATGGGTTGTAACTCTATATAGGGTCACCTAACAAAACAATGGGTCGCAAGACTTTAATGTAAAATATTTAAATATATGAGTTTGTATAACTGTAAATGTTTTCGTATCTGTTGGGCAAAATGGAAACTTTTTGTTACAATTAACAAAAAGTTAGTAAGAAATTAGTAATCAATTTTAGTGTATTGTTTGAATGTAACAAGTAAAAACCGTAAAAACTTCTTAACTAATCAAACATATAATCAAAATATTAATTTGGTTTATACCCTTTCCAGATCTTCTTGTGTGCTCATGTAAACTAAAATTATGGTTTGATTTTGGAGGATGCAAATGCTAAAAAGATACTATGTCTAGCAGTGTCCAATATTATGCCAAGATTGAATTTGTTCTGCAGTATAAAACAACCCCATCCGCCTCACAGTGTGCCCAGAGCATAAAAAAAGTTTTTTTTTGGACTTTTTACTTTTTAAAAATAATAGTAAATTGATATTGGGTAGAACATAATATTTTTTAATAATACAAAATAAATTTTTGAAATTCATTGAACCATTTTATTGTTATAGCTGTTTGAAGTTGAGGAAAAAAGTAAAACAAAACATTTTTCTTATAATTGCAATGATACTGTTTTTCAACAACATTTTGAAGTCCTGTACAAAAAAACTACTGAATGAATTAAAAAATTCTCTTTTGTCCTAATCTGGAAATTATATTGGGAATTATTTAAAAAAAAAAGGAAAATTAAAGTATAAACATATTTTGTGTAGGTTTGTTAAGACCTAAAAATATTGTTTAAAAATAATTTCTCTGATTAAAAACAAAGTGACAAAAAAAAACGGCATTGAGAGAAATATACAAAAAAGTTCAAATTTGAAACAAAATAAACTTGTGGTCAAATTGGAAACTTGAAGAAAAAAGGTTGGGATATAACTGGATGGGTTTACATATTAATCATTGCGATCATAAAAAATATAGAAAAGGTGGGAACTGCGCCAGCTGAAAGAATATATATATATATATATATATATATATATATATATATATATATATATATATATGTATATATATATATATATATATATATATATATATATATATATTTATATATATATATATCCAAAATTTCTTTTTAGCACAAAATATATATATATATATATATATATATATATATATATATATATATATATATATATATATATATATATATATATATATATATATATATATATATATATATATATATATATATATATATAACAAGCAATAATGAAAATCCAACAAATTTTGTTGTCTCAAAATATTTTATTTAAATTACAATTTTAAAAAATACACTAATACAAAAATTTTTAAATTTATTAAATTTATTATCTCTTGAGACTTTTAAAAAAAATTATAAGTAAATAATAAATGTAATAAGTGTAATTTATGTGTAGTAATAAGTGCTGTTTATGTTACTTTTGCAAAGTTTAACATATACAAAAAAATGTATAATACACATGGTTACTATGAGGAAATATTGTAACTGATAATTTTTTTTTTTTTTTTTAATACAGTGAACATAAACCAAATGTATCATGCTTTTAATAATGTCAATGCTTTTCAATGATAATAAAAAAAACTCAATGTTAAGTTTAAGTAAGACAAAAGTTAAAAAAAAAAAAGGGTTCAAAATTAATATTATGGGCACGTTGACAGGTGCAAATATGGTTGTCAAATCTATCAGTGGATAGGCCTGTTCTGCAACTAGAAATATGTCCTTTTATATGAAATCCTAAATTATTAGTTTTACCTGGCTTTTATCTGGCTTTTTTATTACCTGATAAATATTTAAGGTAATAAATAACATTTTCTGTTATTTAATTACTGTTACAAGTGTACATAACTTCTTATATAACTTCTTTTTTTTCATATAGTATCGTTAAGTTTTAAGAAATTACTGTAAATTCTAATAAACTACTGTTGCAATTGCTTTGACTTCTTACTTTCCATATAGTACCATTAGATGTTTCAAACTCATCTAATTCTTGAAGGTAACACAAGGTTGACAATTTGGATTGCTATAGAAGGTTATCACTAAAGGAAATATTGTCCTAAATTTTTTTAGTGGTGCTGGTCCATGTGATTATGGGTTATAAAATGCTTTTTCTATAACGCTGACAGGGTAACCACTATCGAAAAGTTTATATATGTATATATATATAAACTTTTTGATAGTGAAATGGTTAATTGAATACTATGAGAATTTGATAAGACCATCCAAAAGACAAATTACTTTAATATCCAAAAAAATAAAGTTCAACCTGTTTTGTATTGGAGAAAAGCCAAAAATTTTATAGTATACAAGAGATACAGATGTGTACATTGAAGTTAGGAGAATGGAAAATGTGTGGTTTATCTTCAGTTGAAAACTTCAGAATACCTTCGGCTATTCTAAACTGTGATATTTTGCAAAACCGACTTGGTTTTGAATTAAATATTGCACCAATGATCATGAAACTTGTTGAGCCATTGTTGACCATGACAAGTTGGTGAAGAATGGAAAATCCGCATATGGAATAGAACATACAAGGATGACATCTCTATTGATGAGAACGTGGTGATTTTCAATTATGTCAAGAACCATTTAAAAAATATTATACGGAGGGTAAAGAATGAAACACATCACACCTCAAAATGAATCTAATCTATTATGATTTATTCCTGACACGGAAATAGTTGTGGACAACAATTGTGAAAAGATTGCGATAAACAGCGTAGATCAAAGTAATGATGTTTCCAATGCTAAGGAAGTGCACATTAAAGCTATAAGTAGTGTTCAAGAAACAGGCATGCTTTTATAATTAAGTGATTGAGAGCAATGCATGCATAAAAAAAAATATGATTACTATTTGTATGACCCTTAAGGGTCAAGGAGCAGTTTTAATATATTACATATATTGGTAGAATATTCTTTGATGTCAAGTAGATTGTAATTTAACGTGGTTTTTTAGTTAGTAATTATTGTAAATATTTTTTGTACTTTTTTAGTTTAATTATAATGATTACCAGGTGTTATTAGTTATTTTTGAGGTTTATTAATTTATATTAATTTGTAAGACACATTCTCATTAAATTAAAATAAGGAAAATTGTTTAATTTTAGTTTTGTCTTTAACCAAGAAAATTGCTAAGGGGTTGCTCATAAAGTACATACGCTCATAGAGGGAGGGGCAAGGTTTTCAAAAAGCGTATGAAAGGGTATGGGGAAAATGGGGGGATGGGGGGAAAGATTCAACTTTAAAGTACATATTTTAATTTTCTAATTTATCACAACTAACCAGCTAATCAGAAGAAAAGTTAACATTCTGACTAAAGATCCAAGTTTATCAACATAAAAAGATGTATGGTAAAAGGAGTAGATGGTATAGTTTCTCTCTATGCACACACATGCATGGGTGCAGAATTTTTTGATGTTCCAGATAGAACACTTTCACGCATTGTGCAAACTCCAAACTTAAGTATGTTTATGCCTATGCTAATTGAGGAGGCCTAGCAAAAAAATGAGATGGCGAAACCTGGGAACAAAAAAGCCCTAAATCGCATGCCCCAAATAAGAGGGCACTAATGTAGTAAAATTTTCAACTTTACTAAAACTAAAGTCATATTTATTGACAGATTTCAAATTTCGTAAAAAAATATGGTAAATAACAAAAGTTATGACCATGCAAATTGGCAACCCCTTCCCCCTCCCCCTCTCCCCCCAAAAAAAAGCGTATTTAGGCTTTTTGTTACCAGGCCTCTGCCATCCCAATTTTTTACAAGGTTTTCCCATTTGGCATATAAACATACTTAAGTTTGAAGTTTGCACAACGTGTGAATGTGTCCTATCTGGAACGTCAAAAAATCTGCAGGCGCCCATGCACACATGCCACCCCTTATACACTGGCCCTGAGTAAGATGTATTTCAGGCAACCTATTTTTTTTAGTCAACAAAAAACAGGTTTTTGCAGTGCCATGGCTAATGGGATGGAGGCTCCCCAAAAAAAGCGTGTCATTAGGGTCTCAAAATCTTCCAAATTCTACCGCTAGGTTTTCCTAAAATAAAAAGCTCCTTAAATTAGCAAAAGGGCACAAAATTCTCCTCTAATTAAAATGTATGGGTAGCCTACACTTGACATTGGGTTTTAGGCTTTGTTTTCAATATTACTGATCTCCGCAAGACCATAAGACTTGTTTTTTACTTACTTACTTAGAGGGTTGCCTAAAAAAACATCTGCCTTGAGTAAGTTTATTTTCATTTGATTTGTCATTAAAAAAAAACAAAAAAAACAATATGATTGAACCGGCAATTGAACTCCGGTCTCCGCCGTCGAATTCCATGACATTAACCTCACGGCCAAGTGAACAAACTCATTCTGACTAATTTAACTTTATTAAAATTAATGTTTGAATATATATTTGAAGATGTTTTTAAAATTGGAATTCTGTGCCGCAAACAAAGGGCTTTGGAGTTGTATAAAGTATTTAAGGTTTCTCTTTCAGGTTGTTTTTTTTCAATAAACTTTTTTATTAAAAAAAAAGTTAGAGGGAATTTGAAAAACGTACCTACTTTTTAAGGGGGATGGGGACTTAAAAGTACGCTTGGCAACAAGGGGAAGGGGGTGTCAAATTTCAAAATTTTTGGCGTACGTACTTTATGGACGACCCTTAACTACAATGGAGATTTTGGTTTTGATAATAACTTTGGTCTAAAAGACAATCAAAAAAAGATATTTTTTTATCTAAAACATTATTTGAATCAAAAGCAAACTGGTTCTTTTTGTTTTTTATTAAATTTTTAGCCTAAGAATTGATAAAAACCTATAGATTAAAGTCTTAAAGTTAAGTTAACTCTGTGCATTTATGCCAAAAATTTTAATAACCAAATAAAATAATTCAATAAGACAAGAAGTTTGAATGATTTAAACAAACAAACTTACTTTATTAGTTTTTACTGAAATATCGAAAGCATTTGATACAGTTGACGACTGCATTCTATTAGATAAACTAAAGCACTATGGTATAATTGGATTAAAAGGTTGTAAAGACGTATTGTCATCTTTATCTTCTTTGAGCCCATGTCTGTTTAATTCTTTATTTTATAAAGATCATTGTAAAAATGTTTATATTTATACTGTATATACAAAAACGTTGCTTAACGTTGAACAGCAAAATAAAAAAAATAAAAATAAATCAAAAAAATTATTGAGTTGGAAATATAAAAACATCATGTACAAAGATTGTTAAATATATAATGATAGTAATCAATTTTATTATCAATATTATATTTTAATCCAGCAGGCACAAAATAATAATGAACATCTTTCGGGCGTCTTTTCCAGGTATGAATTGATTACTTTTTTATACCAAAGTCAGAAAAATTTAAGTTCTAAGGATTCTAAGACTGGTTCATCAATTTTTATTAAATCAAATTACTTCGCCACCAAATAAGTATATATACGCTGTAAATATTTACTAATAGTTTGATATAGATGTAGAATGTTCTATAATTAACTAGGATTAGGTTTATTATTTATCAGTTTTATAATTTTGTATTTTTATTCCTATTTGTTGGCGAAGTAATTTGATTTATTAAAAATTGATGGGCCAAAATCTCAGGGTCCTTAGAATTTTAGGTTTTTTGACTCTGGAATAAAAAATGTAATCAATTCCCAGCCATCAAAGACGCCTGTAAGATGTTTATTGATCAATTTGTGCCTGCTGGATTAAGTTAAAATAATAATAAAACTAAAAATAATAAAATATCAAATTTTACCACCAACATTAAAAATCATGATTAAAATTTAAAATATTTTAAGTTTTAATCTTTATTAAATGAATTCAAATTCACTTAATAAAGATTAAAATTAAAAAAAAGTTTGTTATCAAAGTGTTTTTTTAATGAACTAACTGATCCAAGAATGTTCATATAACTTTAAAAACAAATTTACTTATTACAAGGCTTCAATCAACCCTTATTTAAGTTGCAAGTTTGCATAAAACAAAGGAGAAAGGTTTTACAGAAATTGTAAAAAGGAAGCCGTTGACAAATAAATACTTAAAACTCAATAAGTCAGGAAAACATGAAAACTGATGAGAATTCTAAAATGTCATTGATCAAGGAAAGAAACTATGTTATTAAAAGATATTTAAACATTAAGAACAGGAAAGATAAAGAAAAGACAGGAAAGATATTTGAACATAAAGAACAGGATGTAATTTGGAAAGGTAGAAAATGGAAACTAAAGTAAGAAAATGTCAAACATGAAGAGATGCAATCTTAGCGAACGCTAACTTTGCAATAGATTATTTATGATTTCCATTGGATATCAGTACTGAAGGATAATCTGTGTAAGCACAAAGTAGAGAACTCAGTGGGAATGTTTGAATTTATTAAAATATCGATAATATTGCAATAACTATTAGCAGTAAATATTTTTTGAAAATTTTTTCAGATACACCATATTATCATATTATTCCAAAAAAGACCAATCAGAATTGTCTAAAGCTTAACATATCAAGACCAATAGCCTTTGCCCCCCCCCCCCCCGCTTGCATTTAATGTGCATTAAAACTGTTTATTTAAAACAAATAATACATTTTGAGGGATCTCTATTATGCTTAAGAAGCAGAGGAGTCGTTTTTTTCAGCTGAAAGGAAAACAAGATTTGTCCACACTTTCTTAACTATTTAAATATTTTAGAGTGAAATATTTTAGAGTTCTGTGAAACACTTTTGTAAGACTGTAACAGGAATGTTATCCAAACCACAAAAAAAAAGAATTTTAGAGAGTAATAACTTTAGCAGGAGTTATTTGGATGTCTAGGGGTGGATTAATAATTTAGATTTTTTGCATATTACCTTGCTTTTTTCTCAGGAAATTTATTAAGGTAGCATCTATGTATATTATACAAAGACTAATATTCTTATATTTTATCTTTTATACATTGTATAAAAGATGAAATATAAGAATATTAGTCTTTTTTAATGAATTTAAATTAGAATATTAGTCTTTTTTAATAGCTAAAGATTTGAAGTCTTATTTTAAAGATTTCTTAAAAGGCTCTGAAACCTAATTTCTGATATAAAATACAAAACTTAGTTTTTTGAGAAAACTGGATGTTAAAATCAGACAATACCTTTTTTTTCTGATTTCTTGCTATGTTTATCAGAAGATTGTCCTTCAGAAATTAGGTTATATGATAAATATATGATATGTAGGTTAATATATAGGCCAATATATAAACTAATATATAGGTTATAAGATATGTAGGTTATGTGAAAATTATAATAAAGATTATGATAAAAAGTAGCAGTTGTACAAAAAAAAGAAACCTATGGTGTAAACTGAAAATGTTTGACTTTAAATCAATGAGAAAAAATGAAAATCTGTCTGAATAAAAAAAAAATCATAATTTTTAGCAGAATGACCAATGACATCAACCCAAAAAAAAGTAAGTTGCAAAAAGAATCTCAGTCAGCTTTAAGATAGTAGTGAGAAGTGCAAACTGTGAATCTGATGTAGAAGAAGAGATAAAAATTTTGAACCATCTAAAATAGAACTAACAAAAAATTAGCACAAGAAAAAAGCAAATTAAAGAGTTAATTTAAGGGATTAGGATAGTATGGAAACCACGAAATTGACTATTTGAGTAAAAGATTAAAAAAGAAAAAAACGCCAAGTTAATAAGAGTGATCAGGATTAAAGTCACCAAAAACAGCAATACTGGCTAAAAAAAGTACACTAAGAACTGAAGATAAAACAGCTGGGTTTAAATTAATCTTAAGAAAATGATTAACTTTAAATTTGTCTCACTGAGAGCAGATAGGTCTGGTAAATTTTAAAAAAGGTAAGATTTAATAGATTTAATGTTACTTTAACAATAAGCTATAGTGTTGCATTACTTTAGCTTATCAACCAAAGATGTAATAAAGGAATCTTTATATCGCCTTAACAATTCACAGCAAAAGCATTTACAATGACATTTTCCATGTGTAACACGGTACAGTTAAAAATTTTACAGTTATTAATGAAATCAAACATAATGCAAGTTACCACAGAGTTTAGAAAAAATTTGTGGTTGCTCTATCACAGAACAACTAGTTGGCTTTAGGAACCATTAAAATAAGATTAAAGTTGTACCCTCATTAAGAGATAACACAAAAACTTGCATAACCACAACCAGAAAAACCCGCAAACAAAGTCAAAAAAGGTCCTGCATTCATTACCGTAGGTAGCAAAAGATGTGTTAAAGGTTTACAACTGTGCAAGTCTATAAGATTAGGAAATGGTGCAAGGTTAGTCAACAGAAATTTACTGCTTATTCTTAAGTCTTCGCCCAGAAAAACTTCCACAAGCGAGAAGCCAGATGCAGGTAACACCTGCTTAGACAAAACACTATTATTGAGACACTGCCCTTAGTTGTTACAAAATTAAAATTCCTAAAACTAGCGTCATTTATGGTGACTCTTTTTATTATTCTTTTGACTATTTAACTAAATTTTTTTTTGTTGTTTTTTTGCTGCTTATTGAAAAAACTACACCTATTATTTTATGTTAATTTTAATCTTGATTAATTTAGTGATACGTTTTATGTTTGCAAGTTTTTATTAAAAAGGCGTAAATGAGTAAGATAAACACTGGTTAAACACTTAGAATATCAGAGATTTCAAGATAAATGCATTTGAGTAGATTCGGGAGATCTGGTAGGATCAAGGTGATCATTGTTTTAAGTTTTTTAAAAGATTTGAAATAATGCTTGTAATAAAAAGTAACGGTACATTTGGTGGTTTGATTTAATTATTAAGCAAGATAAGTCCAGCTGCTTTAAACTGTTCCAGACACTGTAAAAACCTTCATTTAATTGCTTTGCTAGATTTGTACCAATTGATTGTGTTTTCAAGGCTTTTTTGATTTTATTTATTTTGTTCCACCAAGTGCTAGTTTTGTTAGTGAGGTCACTTAAAAATTGTTTTTTGTGGTGCCATATTTTTGATTTAACAGTTTTGTATGGTGTTTTCCATTTCTCAAGATTGCTACTGTGGTACTGTTTTAGTCAGATTCGAATCAGTTTCTTAGTGTCATCCATGTTGGTAGAATAAGTCAAATGCTATCTGCCCATTGTCTTGGGAAAAATTGAATAAAGGATTTGGAATAATTTGTTTCAAATTTCTTTGTCTCAGAGCTTCTGCTGTGTCTGCAATGTTAGCGGATCTGTATGTTGCTAATTTGTGTGCTGGTTCAGTCTTGCAACAGAATGTTTTTAATGGGAGAGCATGGACTATGCTTCCCAAGCGGTGGAAGGTTTATGCACTTGTATACTGTTTTCGCATTCATAAGTATTATATATAAAACACTGTTTTATCTAGTTGGTTGGTTATTCAATTGGCAACGACTATGTGTGCTGGTTATATTTTTGGTGTTAGCACCGTTTAAGTAACCAGTTACATGTATCAGAGGTTTGTTATCACATGTATTGCTAGAGATAATGTTTTTTATTTGGTGTTGGATTATCAATCTGGTAGATTGATGACTTTTGCTTATTGGCTACCCACTCCGGTATGTATGCGCATGCTACAATAAAGGACAAGTAACCTTGTGGTAATCATTGCGGGTACTAGAGTGAGCTCTAGCTAGCCAATTTTGTAGTGGTCTTTAACTTCAATTGGTTATTCCATTTTAATTGTTGTAAAAGAGTTAAATTTTGGCGAGTAGCTTTTTTTAATCAAAGTAGAGCCCCTCCTCCTATTTGTTAGTGCATTAATTGTTAATTCTGTAATACTTGTCATTAATTTTGTTAAGTATAATGGTTTTATTTTGCTCTTTTAACCAGGTTTCCATTACGCACACTAAATCAGCTTCAGTGTCTTCCATGATTCGGTTGATTAACTGCATCTTTTTACAAATCTATAAGGCGTTTGTTACGAGTATAGATGGTAGTCATTTGGTTTTTGCTGGGTAAAATTTGTATGCATTTGGGTTAAGTGGTTTTTGACAGAGTTTTGTTTGAGAAGATTGACAGGACTTAGGTAGCAATTTGGTGGCTTCTACAGTAAAAGTTCATAATTAGTGAAGGGCTTGTTCTACAGTCTTGTTATTGACAAATGGGTGTCTTAGTCAACACACCTTTGTGTTTGATCTTAAAACAAATCTATATTTGTCTTTATACCCTGCAGTATCGAGCGCTTTATTGGCTGCATGTCTTTTTATATGCAGTTCTCGGTATTCAGATTGTTCTGCTGTAGTATGATATAAACGGATTGAAATGAGTGCTTAATTGGAGTTTGCTAATTTCTTTGCTACTGCAAGTATGGCATTTTTGTTTTCAGTGTTTTTTATTTTTATGACGAGTGGTTAGGCTTATTTTGATTTCCAATAGATAGGGTTTGCGTAACATGCATTGATTTTATAATATAAGTTTAAATTTCGATTGTTTCTAGAAGTTCGTTTGTGAGTTAGGTATCACTTTTGTATGGATTGTTTGGCATGCCAAATAATATACACTTTTTCAACTTTACATTGGCAGTTATTGCAGCAACGACCGCTTTGTTTGTTGCCAACCTTGCTTTATTGTTTTACTGTAAAGTGGTTTTAAGTTGGTAGTGTTGTTTTTTTCCTTCTATGTTTTTAATACATTGTTTTAATTTGTTTAAAAGTATATCTTTTGCGAATCTTTCTTCTTTAACTTTTTTAAGGTTAGATTTAATGAAGTGACATCTTGTTTTAGTGCGTATAGCCATTGGTCAGGTAGAGCAACTGAAGGTTTAGTACCACTGTGGGCCAAATCAATTGATGTCATAATAATTTACTTATATAATAATAATAAGTTTTTCAATAAATGTATAGGATTGTTTATTTTCCATATATTTATATATATTACTAAAATTATATGTATGTATAATTATATAATAGTATATAATATAGAAATATTTTTGTATAATAAACTTCCTTTTTTTATATGGTTTCTATAAGTATGCGCAAGAGCATATGCCTACCAAAAATGCTTTCTAATTTTTCATTTTATTTATCTTTTTTATTATAGGTGTCCCAAAAAGTTCTTACTGTCTTATCACAGATCACCGCGGAAGATCATTTGAGAAAGATTCTTCTTCATCATTTTCTTCAAAAATTGAAAAGTAAAATTTCTTGTTGATGTTTTACTTTTTTCGCATTTGAAAATTAATTTTTTTAAACTACTCGTATCTTTAATTGTTTTAAGGTGTTATTTTGATGCTGTGGTCACACTGTAATGTTATCGTCACAATAAGGTGTTTTGGACTTCTTAAACCTTTATAGATAGTTTATTTTTTGAAATGAACTTGTGTTTCTTCACATTTATAATAATATTGCAATCAATTACACTGGTAGTCTTCCTTTTTTTCCTATGCTATTCAAGTTAGGCTTTTTAATAATTGAAGGCATTATGTTACAAAATGTTTCAGATTCTTTTTGGATCTAAAAATAGGATTATCTTTAGTTTTTCAAAACAACTATAAGACTGAGAAGTTCTAAGAAGTTGAATTTTGTTTTCTTTAATGCTACTTTCCAAATAAAACTGTAATCAATTCAATTTCTTGGACAAAAATGTATTTATTGGTTATTTTCAATTTTATTTACAAGTTAAATTGTTTAATTTGCATGATTTACGCAAAAATAACGGCATATTTTGTAAGTGTTCAGTTTTTTTCTTTAAAAATTTGGTTTATAATTTGATCTATTGTTTTAAATTAAGCAGATTTGACAAAACTAATGAAAAAATAGGTTCTTAAAATAATACTTAAAAATTAAATATTTTATTGTTAAACTCATATGATAAACTCAACAAAGTTTGTTTAATAAATTATCAACAAAAAGGCATACAGTAAAAAATATTTAAAGTACCTGTGATTATTTGATGCAGCCAAATGAAGGGGAGTCTTTCCCTCAGCATCAGTTGAGTTAACTTCTGCAGAAGATGTAGAAATGATTAATTTTACGCAACTTACATGACCCTGATCAGCAGCTAAATGAAGAGGTGTCCTTTCCTGATTATCTCTGACATTAATATGAGCATTTTTGTTGATTAACATCTCTAATGCCTTTAAAAATTGTCAAGATTTTAAACATTTAAAAGAATTAAAAATTGATAGAATTTTTAAAGATTGAATGAAAAGTATTTTCAGAATATAAAAATTTATAAAAGAATTTTAGTAAAGAAAAAAACCTGAACATTTCCTTTAGCAGCAGCAAAGTGAACAGGTGTCTTATAGACATAATCTACATCATTTATTTTATCTAAAATATCTTGCTCCAATAAAAACTCTAAAGCTTCTAATTGATTCTCTTGAACAGCGATATGAAAAACATTTTTGTTGTGAACATCAGTTAAATTAATTTGAACACCTCGATCAGTTAAATACTTAATGACTTTTACATGCCCTTTCCACACAGCACACATAACAGGAGTATAGTTGTTCTTATCTTTAACTTCAAGTAATGCTCCTTTTTCATCTAACAAGGTAACAACTAATAATCGTCCAAACTGACAAGCCCTTAAATTGAATTTCAAAATTTAATAAAAAATTTATATGCAAATAAAAAATATAGTATAATATATACAAAAATATTACAAAAAAATGTACCTTTAATAGCATATAAAAAATGTTTTAAAGATCAAACTTAGCTCCCTGCAACTGGTTGCAGCTACAAGACCAGGGAACATAAAAATATTTTTTCTTTTTTTTTATAATAAAATTCATAACTATATGGAAATTCTTAGTATAAAACAGCTAATTATAATAATATAAATATATTTTTAAAGAAATAAATTGCAAATCTAAAAGCATACAAAATGTAATAATAAATATATAAATCGAATGTTAATACCATAAGTTAATACAGGAGAAAAAATTAATACCTATGCATAGGAGTCATTAAGTCTTTGTCCAATGCTTGAATATCTGAATTATGATTTAATAGCATATTCACTACTTTTTCTTGACCATTGATAGCAGCTAAGTGTAAAGGAGTTGAACCAGAGTCTGTTTGAGCATTGACATCTGCACCAACTTTAATTAACTTTTCTAGAAATTTTTGATTACCACAACGTGCTGCAATATGCAACGGTGTATCATTTGCATTAGTTCTACTATTAACCAATTCAATTTTTTTCTGATTATGCAATACAATGCTCTTTAGAGGGATTTTTTCAAATGCTGCAAAGGAATTAAATCAGATAAAAAAATTTCCATTAAAATGTAAAATCTCTATTTAAAAGTTAAAGCTCACCTCCATTTAGAAGTAAATCAAGAATATCTACTATAATTGACGAAGAAACATTTCGAACAACGTTTTTTTTAGCAAAAGATGATCCAAAAGAATCTTCAATAAAAAAAAATAATTCATAGTAATCTATATAATAAAATGAGTTGGGAAAAAAGTGTTAAAAATGCAAACCTCCTTTTTTTAGCTGAGCTCTAAGATCATCTGAGGTTGATGCAGCTGCATAATGTATAGGTCCTTGTCCATTATTATCTATAGCAAACACATTTGCTCCGCATTTAATAAGAGTACCTACAACCCACTCAGATCCTCCACAAATTGCTAAATGAAGAGGAGTAGCCTAATAAGATAAAACGATAATGTTATGATTTTGATAGTAACTGAATAGCGCTCATAAAACAATAGTCTTATAAAAATCTCAAATGTTGATTTAATTATTTAAGTTCAATTAATTGATTTCATTGAACTAATAGTTTAATATATTTTGATTTAATAAGATAACTGTGTTTTTGCTTAGTTTTATATATCCTAAAATTTCTTTTTCTTTTAATACAAATATTCTTATAATTATTTAGTGATCAAAAAACTAATAAATTTATTTTTAATTTAATTAAGAGGTTCTTTACTAGTTCCTTTTATGCTGACAAATCTAGTTTATGGTTATCTTCTCTCAGGAATTTTCTGTTTGAATGTTTTTGAGAGACAACGAAGTTGACAAGTTTGAGTTGATGCATAACTATTTATTGAGGTAGACTCTTTTGAACCGTTAAAAAAGTATTTTTTAGCCTAGCTGTTTGAGCCAATCTTCATAGGAAAAGTTTTTGATTGTTACTATTTTTTTTGTTGCTTATGTTAGACTTGCTTTAAGATGGCAATGTCAGACAATAAAAGTGTCAGTCCAGGCTTGTACAACAAACTCAAGGTGTGTGTAAAATTAAATGAGACATACTTCAAAATTGCGGCAAAATATTTTTGTTGCCCTAGCACTCTATTCACATTGATGCAGCTAACTCCACTACCGATCTGACTTTAAGATCATTGGATACTATCACACTAAGGTCTTGTTTTAATGCATACTTTCAAAGGAATGCATGTGCAGTTTATGTCAGCCATTATATAATCTTGCATTGAATTCTTACAAGTCATGTTAATGTCACCTTAAAGAGTTATGCTGTACAACTCATTCTTGATTCAAGATCACAAAGAGCCGAGAGCACAAGAATAAGTCTTGAGGCACACCATTAGTGACAGCTTTCTATTCAAATGTAATTTTGTTGATGACCACTCATTGACTTTAGTTGAGTAGCAAAGCTGTGATTTAATCTAAGAGCAGCATAAATGCCAGAAGCTCTTAACTTATGACAAAATTGTTTGTGCGGCACTTTACTAAACACATTAGCAAAGTCTATGTAAATGACATTTACTACGCGGCCCCATTGAATTCAGCATTCGTTCATCCTTCAAGTTTTTTGAAGGATGAACGAATGCTGTTTTGGAGTAATGAAACCATAAGTAACGCAGTGTTCTAATATGCTCCTTTGAAAAAACTTTGCTATCATCTTGCAATAGAATAACGTGAAAGAAACTGGCTGGTAATTTGAATTTTAGTTTACTGCCCCTCTTAAAATTAGGCATTCAATTTTTTTAACAATTCAAGAACGACAACAACTGCAAATAAGCACTTTGTAAGGAAAGAGTGGAGGTGAGCCACTGTAGCAAGTTGATTTCATCTCATCAGGATAGTTAGGACATTTTTGCACTATAAAGATAAAAAAACTTACTAAATTAAAGTCACAAACTGCTTGAGTACGACTGGCTACATCTGCCACTGTACCTTTGAGGTCCAAAATATATATCACTTGAAAAAAATCATTCAACAATGAACATGTTTCTTAAGTATCAGCTGTGTTAATGCCAGCAACTGTTTCTAGCAATAAAAATGATGCTCTCTTTGCTTTGTATACGCATATTTAGGCATTTAAAGACACTTTTTGAATACCTGGTGAGATGCTCTTCATACATGTGTCAGATTTGAACACTTTGATTTTTGCATGCAATGCAATTTGATATTTTGATAAATTTTTGCCTTTGCCACATACACTTTGCCCAAAGGTGTATTTAGCTTTAAATGCCTCAACAACAACTGATGTTACTCATTACTCCTGTTATATATATATATATATATATATATATATATATATATATATATATATATATATATATATATATATATATATATATATATATATATATATATATATATATATATATATTATTTAAATATATATATATATATATATATATATATATATATATATATATATATATATATATATATATATTTATATATACATATATATATATATATATATATATATATATATATATATATATATATATATATATATATATATATATATATATACAGTGTTTTTAGTGCTACAAAATTATAAGACTCTTTTGGAAAAAATACATACAAATTGTTATTTATATAAAAAGATGTATTAATTTTGAACGATCAATAGTAGGTACTATTCTCAATAATTTTCAGGTTTGGAGATCTAGCTGGCTACTTCATTGTTTCAATTTTGCTGCTGTTGAAATATTCCTTTATTATCTTAGCTGCATAATGCTAGTATTATCTTGCTGAAAAACAAAATTTTCGCCACCAATGACAGAGTCTTCACGTCGTAAGAATTCTTGAACAATTAAAAGATAATCATTAGCCTTTATTTTTCCGTCAATAAAATGAGTTTTTGATTTACCATGACACCCAATCGCACACCAAATTATTACACCACCACCACTCATTTGACGTTGTTGCTGTGTTATTGGTTCTTTATGCAAATTATGAAAATAATAATTCCATCAATCCGGCCCATCAAGACAAAATCGTTTTTCATCAGAAAATACAACTTTTTGCCACTCTTCTTTCCATGTTATGTGGTCCTTTGCAAAATATATTTGATAGTTGATGTGATTTGTTGTCAAAGGTGGTTAACACTGAAGTATTTTGCGTGAAATCACACCTACTTCTGCATTAATTTGACATGCAGTTAATGAAGAAACTGAAGCTTTTTTTAACAACCTACCCTATCATGTTCACTTATTGTTGATGGACGTGTAGGACTTTTTTATTCCATACATATGAGGACTATTAACAGTTTTTAATCACAGTTCGGCTGTGTCCAATAGCTCAAGTCATGTAACTAATGGAGTGGCCCATTTTCGATAAACTAGAGAGCACTTTTTTCTCATCTGGACTTAATGGTGCATTTTATACTTTTTTTTATTTTATACTTAATAAAAAAAACCTAAACTAAATTTTTGAGAGTTTACTAAAGTTTACAGTGATATAATCTTATGTGGTGTTTACATCAAATAAATATTGTTAATTGCCCAAAACTGCAGTTTGCAAATAAAACGTTTTTTGTAAAACTGTCTTATAATTTAATCGCACTGAAAAAATGTTGTTTTTATGTACAATGCGAGTTACGTCAAAAATAAATTTGTTAAAATGTTGTTTAGTGTTGTAAATCCTTTGCTTTTATTTACAACAAATATTAGTTTTTAAATAAAATGTATGTATATATATATACATTTGTATACATATATGTATATATATATATATATATATATATATATATATATATATATATATATATATATATATATATATATATATATATATACATATATGTATATATATATATATATACATATACATATACATATATATATATATATATATATATATATATGTATATATATATATATATATATATATTTATAAATATATATATATATATATATATATATATATATATATATATATATATATATATATATATATATATATATATATATATATATATATAAACGTGTGTGTAATTGATTCGTAGAATTTTTTTAAAATCTTGCTATTCTTAAAACTTTTGAAAAACTCATAAAAGAAAGAAAAAGTATTCATTCCAATAAAAGATTTATATTCATTATACAAGTTTACAAGTTACTTTTGAACAGATAATAATCCATTGCAAAAGCTTTGTCAACAAGAGTACGGACCTGAAATGAAAAGTTAGTACACGTTTTTGAAGCATGCTTTACAAGTTCATTCATGATTTGACATACTCTTGATTTTAATTGATCAGCATTTTCTAGCTAAAAGGAATCAGCAAACACTTGTCTCTTGATTTCAGCATGAAGGAGCTCAATAGGTCAACATTGAGGGGCATTGGTGGTGTAATTTTGTTTCAAAACAAATAGAATTTGTTTGTTGTTTAAATACTTAACTCCTTTTGAATAATAATGTGATGAAACTTTGTCAGGCCAAAAGATGCAAGCTTTATCAGGGCAGTGTTTTTCAATGTAGGGGATTAGTCTTCGTTCAAGGCATTCAAATTTGTACATCTGGGCATCAATGGCCATTCCCTGGTTCCAGATAAAGTAATCAGAAACACCATGATCACACAATACATACTAAACGCATACTTTAAAGGAAAACTTGATGTGACCTGAGAAGCGAATCTCTTCTGAAGTTGTTGAGGCATCTTTGGCATAAAAATTTTTACTTGAAAACTTGGCCCCATCATTCTTTGTTGTATATGTTTCATCATCCATTATGATAATCGGTCCACCTGCTTCCTTCGTTAAATGCTGTCGATAAAGTCATTTAAGGGCTTTTCTTATTTCACCTTTCTAAGCTGAATGGTAAAAAGGTTCTGGTTTTTGCTTGTGACAATAAACACCATGTCTGTTCAAATTATTTAAGACAGTTTTATGGCAAACATTGTATTTTGGGCAGCTCTTCTTCAACTTTTGCTTGTTGTGTTGCTAAACTCACGTATAAGACCTCCAAGTGCTGCACCAGTGATCAGTCTAGCAGCTCCATTATTTCTACGACCATAAGTAACACCCACCATCTTCTCTGCTTGTCCGAGAACCTTTTATGCACTAGATTTTGCAAAGCCTGTAAGCAATCTTTCTAACCCATGTGTTCAGTACTTTTCAAGATATTGTTTGCAATTTCACGAGATGCCATATCGAAACTGTGTTTTAAAACGATGTACCCAAATGATACTAAAACAGAAAAACGACAATTACAAGCATGAGCCACCTGTATATCATATAACACAGTTTCTATTTTTAGACGTGATTTACTCTAATCATATTTGCATGTTAACATTATTCTACAAATCCATTACACACATGTTATATATATATATATATATATATATATATATATATATATATATATATATATATATATATATATATATATATATATATATATATATATATATATGTATACATATATATATATATATATATATATATATATATATATATATATATATATATATATATATATATGTATGTATGTAGAATATCAAGAATATGATTTTGACAACCAATGAATTGTGATTCTTTTAGTTTCTTTTCAGTAAAACGTCTTTGCCACTATCTAAAAATGCTATTTCTTCTTCCAGTATTTACACTCGTAGAGTCTGCTACAATTATCTTAATACTCTCCCATAAACCATATTCATCAAGAACAGTTTTATATCTTTAACAAAAGTAACTGCTTTTCTGTCTGGTAGATCTAGTGCTTTTAACTTAACCTCTCTTTATTTATTCTTCAACCCTGACACTTAATATTCTTGGTGAAAATATGTTTTCCATCAAAGTGCTGTGACCAACTTTCTATATGTAATGTTTTCTTCATTTTTTAACTTAAGTTCTTCTTTAAGTTTTACTTTAAGAATTACTTTAATAGTTGGTCTGAATATGCCAAACTGTGAAGATGTCTGAATGTTGATCCAATCTTGAGATGATTGTCAACACATGATTGCAGGTTTGCTGTTTAAAAAATTTGAAGATGTTGAAAATTTGGTTGCAGTTTTGGTTTGCTGTAGTTTTTGCTGGTACTTGTGGACTTTTCTTATGCTGGTACTTGTGGACTCTTGATATTCTGCCTCAGAATTAGGTTCAGAAGTTGACGTTGTTATTGTTGCCATTACTTTTATTGAAGTTGGCTTTAAGGACATTTTTCTTCTTTTGGATGGATGGATAGTTTTTAAACTAGCAGCCTTTACAGTTTTATAACCAACCTGTTTTTTGCTTTCAATGTGAACATGATACAAGGTATTGTCCTCACTGCAAAGCCATAGATTATTTTTTTGGTGAAAACAAAAACTTCATTCAATGGATCAAAATTTTTTGTTTTACACATTTTTAATACTTCTGCAGCACAAAATCTAGGTTTGTCTGTACAAATCGATTTAATAAATGTTGAAAATTTAAATTCTTTTGCCATAAACTTGTTACTTCTTTCTCCATTTATTTTAAACTTTCTTGGTTTCCTTTAATGGATTCACCAAGAAACAGATAGCAACAATTTGGATTTTGAGTGGTATCCTGCTATTATTTTCTAGTGATAGTTCTTCAAATAAAACAGCTCTCTCTTTCTATGTGACTCATCAAATTGTACAGGATTCTTCATCCAGATCATCTATATCTTTCAGAAGTGAAAGCAATTTTCTTATAGGATTTTAAAATTGAAGATAATACTTGAATACATTTCTAAAAAGCAATAGCAATAAGTATAAGTGCTTTTGTACTTTAATATTACTTGACGCCATCTGATGAATGCAGATTCATATATAATTAATAGCATTGCACAATCAGCTTATAGAGTCAAAATCTTGCTTGCTTTTTATTAACTTTGAATGACTCTTGAAAGTTTTAAAAGATTTCAGAGATTTCTAAAACATTCTAGAAAATTCTGAAAAGTTCGATAAAGTTCAATTTGATTCTAGAATAATTCAGAATGTCATAATGCCAGTGCCAGCAAATACTACTTATATACCATGTTGTGGATTACCTCCTTTAAAAATTAATCATAATTAGACTTTTTTTCATTAATTTTGAGCAAAAGTTTGTCAATTTAAAACAGGAAATTAATTATTTCACATAAAGTTATAATCCTAAATGTCTTCTATTAATCTGTGTCTAAGTTAAAGTCCATATATGTAGGTATGGTACGGTCAATACTGTGTGGCAACTATGTATGTGCGTACACCAACAAGAACAGTTGGTTTTATATAATTACAATGCACTTTTTTTAAATGTTATCGCAAAGTTATTGCATTTATTCTCCAAATGTGTTTTTTTGTTTTTGTTGATTATTTATATTACTTGAAAATCAAATAAACACCACTGTTTTTGTTGAAAGAGCATATAATTTGGGATCTATCTGGGAGACCAAGATAAATGATGCACACCTTATTAAGTCTGCAAGTAATCTAAAAAACATATGAGAAAGTGAAGTAAAAAGACCAGCAAAAGTATGGGGTTTGCTGTACCAATAATATAGTGGGAGAAAAATGATCAGGTAAATGACTGCTTTTTTTTGCACTCTAAATTTAAAGGATATATACAGGAAGAGACTTAAAGGATATTTACAAGATATTTATTTAAAGAACCTTTACTTGAGTGAAAGAAAATCGTTTTCCTTCCTTTTCACATCAAACTGAGATTGATTAAGCAATTTGTCAACCTTTTGAAAAAAAGTTTGAATTGCTTCAAGTATATCTGCACTGTGTTTCTAAGTTTGGCAATTGAAAAACTTGAAGAAGGGATTTTTGAATGTACCACAGCTCAGTAAGTTCTCAAAATACACATAATTTGGTGAAAACAAGTACTGAAATAAAAACATTAACTTGAAAAGACTTTGCAGATATAAAACCAGGGCTAATTAAAACACCCAAAAATTTTTGTGTAAGTTTTTGTAAAATTTTCAAGTGAAATGAAAAAATAAGCACATACCATAAAACTGCCAATGTTCAGTCACCATGTAACTTTGGTCATATAAGTAAAAATATAAAAAAAGCATGCAAAACTTAAATTTTACAAGCCTTTTTTTCTCAAATAATATTTTTAATTAGTTTGTAAATATGAATCGATAAAAAAATAATAATGTTTATATGCTATCTGCTGAAATAATTTTTTGGCAAAACAACAATTTAAAAAAATGCATATTATTAAAATCTAAAATAAGGAAATTATTAAAATGAATAATCAAACTTAATGTTAGTATTATTTAGAGACACCAAGTTAATTATTTTTACAGAGAATTTTTGAAAATTAACTACTTTTTTTATAAGAATTAGTGAAGTTTTAAAATACTCTAACTTCGGTCATTACAGATAAACAACGAAGGAGACAATTAGTAGTGATATTGTGAAATGTTGATAAGTGTTGCAAATATAAAATTTACCAATAACTTTATCTGTAAATTTACCACTAAATTTTGACATTTTTATAATGGATACACATCATGATATTTTATTTGAATAAAAAATTTGTTCAAAATTTCAAAATTAACTGACGGTTCTTTGAGTTATCAATCTTATGACATTTTTTTGGATATAAAATTACAGCTCAAAATAAAGACAATTATGGATGCGTTGCAAGTCCTGTAACAAATCCTGTCACGATTGGTCAACGATACGAACAAGAATTGCCTATAAACATACAAAGCTCATTTAAAGCAAAGTAGTGTTTTTTTATTTATTGAAAAAACCTTTTTAAATTTATTTAAAAAATATATTTTCAATTTTATTAGCTAGTGGCGTAGCAAATGTGGTAATGGCCAAAGTAATAAAATAGTTGACTAATTACAATAAAAATTAAAAATACAACTTACATTAAAAAGGTCGTTTTTATGTGCTCCCATTTGTTTATTTTGGTGCCCCTAAAAGCTTTTTTTTTAAGCCCGGGATGACGCCCTCCTTGGTTACTGGTATTACCTGAATTTATATCAAAATTTTACAATAAAACAAAATTTAAAAAGTAGTTTTCATTATTTGTGACGTTAAGTTTGTGAAATATTGAGTACAAGTTTTTATTTTTCATTTTTTTATTTTTACAATATCAATTATCAGTATAGTTTTTTGTATGTTTCAGAACGACAAATTAAAAAATTTTAATTTATGAGGGATAAATAAATGTTTAAAGCTTAAGTGACCAAACTTGGGCGATTTTACGGTATAATGAATTATTTTATTCAAATTATTATGCTTATACACAATTATTGATTAATTTCATATTTAATTTAAAATGAAAAAATGCTCAACTGTTTTTTGAAGAAAATCATCGAAAAACACATATGTGTTTTTAATATAGTTAGTTGTGCCTTAGTCACTGTTTTAGTTCACCTTTAATCTACTTTATATGTATGTTTATTTCCTGTCTAAAAGTTACTTTATACATGTTTGTGTTCTGTATGTTTGTGCTCTATCTGTTGATAATTATATGTGTGTTTGTGTTCTGTTTAAACCTCTGGCGTGGTATTTACTCACTAGTAAGTTACTTTATGTATGTATGTATGTTTGTGTTCTTTCTGAACCTCTCAAGCAGTGTTTACTCACCCGTATGTTACTTAACGTATGTTTGTGTTCTGTTTAAATGTTCTGCTTAAATCTTTCTTGATGCAGCGTGGGCTCATTAACTAACTAGTTACTTTAACTAGATAACCTTTCTAAATAAATCTCTAGTATTTTGCTAGATGTAGTGTTTTTCCAAATGCATTTTAAAAATATCATTTATGATATTTTAAGGTACTATTTGCAAAAAGTAACTCCTTTTAACTACACCAGGTCAGGTAAGGTTTAGGATCATCACAATCACCCTGCTACTGGTATCATGAAACCCAGTACTACCTGCCCCATGCCCAGCTGCTTCGTAGGGTGTGCTTTTTTAGGCAAAGTCTAGAAAAAGCAAACTCCGAATTAGAAATCGTATCTTCTAAATCGGAGTTTGTAAAAATCCATGCCCTAGGGCTTTTGGTTGAGTAAAGACTTGAGATAATGTCTTAAAAAAATAACTAATCATGGGCAGATTTAGCTGCATTTAGCTAAAATTTCCCCGTCTTGGAGCTTTCAGTTGAGGAAAAGCTAGAGATGATGTCTCAATAAAAATACTCATCTTGGGCATATGTTTACTGTATTCAGCTACTGTCTTGTAAGGGGGTTCCTAGGCAAAAACTTTTGTGGTACACAGAATAATTCAGCAAACCAGACTAAAACCCCTTCTTTATCTATTAGTCTTGTGCAGATGTAAACCTATAACACATTGTCTCCTGCCTTATGAATGCTGAAGGATGATGAATGCTGGATCTTCTTAGCTCTATGCATAGGTTTATTTTTTGTGCCACTTTGAGAGTGGCTATGCAACTTTTTCAACTCATTAAACTGAAACCTCATTAAACTTAGTTTAATGAGGTTTCAGTTTAATGAGTTTTTAGTTTCTGAGGCTGGCTGGTAGTAAGGTTTCCCAGACTCTGTGGTAGTTCTCAGATAGGCTGATTCCAGATAGGCTGATTTCAAATGTATTAACAGTGCCATGTTACGCATGGATGGTCTTCCTCAGAAAACTTTGCTCTATCTATGAATGACTCAAGTTCTCTTGAAACTTTAATTGAGCCAGAAGTAACCCAAAACATTAAACATAAAAAACCATCCTTACCACCTAACTGTTTTAATATATCTTTTATAAATATCGTGGTGCATACATACGCATCAATTCACTTATTTGTCATGAAATCAGGTTTGAACTCTTTGACAATTCTTTTATGTGCTTCTTCTTTGCAACTCTAAACTATTTATTAAGTGCTTCACTGAGTCTTGTTTTCCTGCCTGCATGAAAATGGCATCCGTTGTTCCAAAACTCCAGAGAATATTCTGACCCCTCTAGTTATTGTCCTATCAGTCTACTTTCTAATATTAGCAAGGTTTTTGAATCTTTGATTAACAAGTTTCTCGTATCCTATTTGAGTAAAATAATATACTTTCAGACAATCAATACAGTTTTCAATCCTCTTGCTCTACAGCTCTTAAAACTTTTAATCAAGTGCTCGCGAGTAGGATGCACTCAAATGAACCCAAGTATTTTTTAATCAGCATTTGATATCTGATCAAGCTTCAGCAGTCAGATTTAGTTTCTTTAAGTCTTAGATAGCACTCTTTAAACTAGGAGTTCTTAGCTGACAAATGTGTATTTGGCATGCTATGCAAATAGCATCCGATGTTTTCTTTTAAAACTTGCCATTTTTGTGAGCTAGAACTGAACAGGTTATAAGCCTTTTACACAATATTGAAAAAGTTTATAAGCTCTGCCCAGCATTTTGTGGCATGGACACCACACAGATTTAAGCTAAGACAAGCAAATGGAGAATAAATTGCCTATGAGTTCTGTTTAATAATCTCTGCTTGAGCTCCTTTATACTGGCTGCTCATGTTACTGCCGTTTTTCAGTAACACTGAAAATTAATTCAGCAATAGCTTTCCCCATTTTCTGATTGCAGAAAACAAACTCTAGTAATTGCTCATGAACTTTGCAGAGATTATTTTCTTTATTTAATTGAACGTAACGCAATATAAATACAGTTTGTTCCATGTGTGTTGAATCAGAGGTTGCATCACCAAGTATTGATTTATACATTGCTGCCTCATTCACTTTGAAGAAAATCTAATACTTTTTTGGCACAACGTCGTTTTTTTGTTTTGAATTTCTAGTGAAAGGTAACTCACTTGTTGACTTTTCTTCAATTTCTGCGACTTTATAACTTTGTTCAGATGTTCTTTCAAGAACCATAATGGCTCATCAATTCTAAAATGCCTAAAAATTTGCCATTTGCTGCAACGCTAACTAAGTCACCTGTTCTTCTAAACCTTGTCCAGCTAGAAATAGTCTAATATCTAAAATTCAGTAATGCTTAATTCTTAAGGCTCTGCAGCAGTACTTTTTTCTAATTGCTACCATTTAATATAACAATATTTATGGTTGCTGCTTTTTTGATTCTGGAATTTTTTTATGTAATTTTTTTCCATTTCCTTTGAAAACAATACCCAGATAAAAATAAAAAGTGTGAGCGACATGTTCTTGGTAGTTCACTAAAAAAGGTGACAAGGAAAACAAAACAATGACTATTTCATTTTGCGACAAACAAGCTGATCATGAGGAACAACTTCTCCATTTTTTATACTTATATGTAGTATAAAAACTGAAAATAAATGTCAGTTCATATTTTTTCGAAATTGAGATGGTGTCTTTTCTAAAACCCTACAAACTGCTTCCTCAATTTCAAATGCATTATGATATTGATTTTCTGAATCTATCTCTTTCAAAGACCCTGAACATCCGTACTTTAAAGTTACTTTGCCAATACTCGAACAATACAAAATCTAAAAGCTTCCAAATAATGTGTTAAAAGTAGTTTCTACATAATTTTTTTCTTTATATATTTTCATTTAAGGATAATTTCTTAATAACTTAGCTTATATAACTGTTTTGATCAACAAAGCATAATGCAATTATAATACTTTATAACTCACAAGTCTGGGCCCTTGAATATAGCTAGCCCCCAGGACAGTATACCCCATGACTCTCTCTCTCTCTCTCTCTCTCTCTCTCTCTCTCTCTCTATATATATATATATATATATATATATATATATATATATATATATATATATATATATATATATATATATATATATATATATATATATATATATATATATATATATATATGTATATATATATATATATATATATATATATATATATATATATATATATATATATAAATATATATATATATATACGTGTATATATATATATACATGTATCTATATAAATGTATATATATATATATATATATATACATGGTATATATATATATATATATATATATATATATATATATATATATACATGTATATATATATATATATATACATATATATATATATTTATATATATATACGTGTATATATATATATATATACATGTATCTATATAAATGTATATATATATATATATATATACATGGTATATATATATATTATATATATATATATATATATATATATATATATATATACATATATATATACATGTATATATATATATATATATATACATATATATATATATATATATATATATATATATATATATATATATATATATATATATATATATAAATATATATATATATATATATATATATGCATGTATATATTGTCTTAATGTCATATTTTGTTGTAAGTGTATATATTAATTACTTTTCATAAATGAAAATGTTTTACATTTTTTGAGTTTTAATAAAACCACAAGCAAAAATATATGTAAATTGTCAACCCATATATAAAAACTTTATAAAATACTCCTTTGCTTAAATTTACTAAAATTAGTTACAGTTACAAAATTGTGTTTATAGCAGGTTATTTATATTAACTGATTTTTGCTTGTTTATTGTATTAGTTTATATTTATTACAATGAATTGCTTTTATTATGTCACTTCTCATGTATGACTACAGCCGTGCATAAAGTTGTAAGTACATAAAATACACAGTACATATAGCAAGCATGAACATAGTTACAATCTCATCGATTGACTTATTTATATATTGAACTAATTTTAAAAAATAATAATTAATTTGAAAAATCTCAAGAAACCACAAGTTACAATTTTACTATTGTTTAGGTTAAAATATTATGTAAAAACAATGTCTCCTTACTAAAAAATGTTATGCCTCGTAATATAAAGATAACAGACATTTTGCATGGAACGCAACCATAACTTTGATAAATTACAATACGTAACATTTCCAAAAATTGTTATAGAGGTAAAAAATTAATAATAGTAAAAATATTGTTGTCATTGAAGATTATATTATTATAATGTCAATTGATCTTATTAAATTACGCTTATTACTTTTAAATACTATGATTTTTTTAGATTACAATATGTTGAAAGAAATCAGTAAAAAGTCGAAGATTTTCAACATGTTCCTTCATCAAAAGTAGAAGATCTTATTGAGTTACCTCTCAGAGGAGGTGAGATTTTAAACAATCTTTTTTGGTATTTTGTTTAACATTTTCATGTCTCTACATTTATAATATTCGTTCACAAGTTTTTTATTTTAGCTCTTCAAAGTGATAAGAAGACTAAAAGAAACAAAATATGATTGCATAAACAGTAGAGCTGACAATACTCCTATACCTGTTTAACTCCTTTACATTTGGCTGCAATCAGTAGACATGAAAGGGTTGTAAGTATTCTAATAATCTATAAGATTCAAGTAGTTGATAAAAATATGATGACTCTTCTGCACAGTTAAATAACCCACATGAGTTTTTTTATAAATAATTTCCTATATATATTTAGGTTTATAATTTTATAGTTATTTTGTGAAGTGTTTGTGTAATTTTCATATTTGTTTTGAAATGTTATGAAATATTGTAATACAAATAGTATTTTGAATACCATTTAAGGGCATATTAATTTAGGCGATTATCAGTTGTCAGGTCGTTTGATGAGAAAATTCATACTTGATGTTGATAATAATCCTGTTGTGCTGTATAGGAAGGACATTTAGAAGTTATAAATAAACAGGTGATTGATAGGGCCACCAGTACAAGGTTAGTATAATTTTTGTTAACATATGCTTTGTTACGTTTTCCAGTGTGCTTAGGATCATTATTTTGTTAAAGTAGATAGTAACTCTCTGTAAATAATGCCATGCAACTTGGCTTTGCAAGATGTACAAGAATGCCACAATACTGGTATTGATCCATAATGCCTTTAATATTTTAAAGGCATTATGGATCACAGTAGCTTTAATCAATCAGGAAAATACTATGGAGTACTGTGCCACCAAACACATAATCTTTGAGCTTATCTGAAACTAAAAAGAGAATCAAATAACCAACCAACTTGTTTCCAATTGGCAATAATCCAGTCTTTATGTTCACTGCATCATTGAAGTCTATGTGCAATGTTGATTTTTTATAGAAAAAGACTAGTTTTATATATATTAAAAAGTAGACTACCCTACTATTTCAATTTTTATTTTATTGAAAAAATAAAAATAAAAACATTTAAAGCTAACCATTGTAATGACACAAACATAGATTCAATATGAAAGTCTTTTTTATTGTAAACAATAAGATAAAAGAAACTAAAATAAACAACAAATATTTAAAAAGTCGATATATGGGTTTAAATTTTAAAAAATTGTTTCAAAACCCATTAAAACTAAATTTCTCCAACTTGATTTCATGTTTTTGTGATATTGGTGTAAGTATGAGTATCAAAATGCTTTTTCTTTTTAATAACCTCAATTGTTTTCCACAAAATCTTAGAAATGTCAGGGATTAACGAGGTAAACAATTCCATTACCCAAATTCAGTACAATAAAGTTTGGGATGCTATGATGATGACAGATAACTGTTGGTGTTTAAAACAAAACACTCCTGTTGCTCAATAATCACGATTTGTAAACAAGCATAACTTTGTTAATTCCATTGTTAATGAAATTATTTTTAAGAGCATTTTATTCTATTTACTAGAGACCAAATCTGTTAGAACCAAAATTTGAGATTAATAGAGTAAGAAAACTGGATCTGATGAAAAATAACTGTCATTTTTATGTGAGCATAAAAAATCACTTAAGAATTCGTTGAAATACTTCAGGCACCAGACAAAAAATGTATTTTTTATTGCCCAGTGTACTATATATATCAGTGTATATATAATTGTATATATAAGTATATATAATTGTAGTATAAATAACATAACTGATAAAATAACATTACATGCAAAAAATTTGTTAAAAAAACTTTTGATAGCAATTTTTTTTGGAATTTCTTGCATAAAAATATTATTTTTTCATTGTTCAAAAACTGTTTTTTATTGATTTTTATTGTTATTAACAAGTTTTTATTATTATCCAGTTTTATTCTTATTGTCCATTTTTATTGTTATTACTCAGTTTTATTGTTATTATTCAGTTTTTAATCAATAAGAATGCTTGTATTAATTGAGTATAAAGTTTTGATATAAGCTGTCTGAGGAAATTTTCATTAAAAAATGTTGCAAAAAAAGCCTGTGCATACATATATTTGAGAACCATTATTTACAGTAATTTATGGTTTTGAACATTGACAATAATGTTACAACAGTAAGCGTGCTAGTGGTATTACAACAGTAAAAGACTAAGATATAGATGGCCATGACTATAAAACTGATATATTGCTAAATACTTTAGCGCAATTATTAGTGCTTTTTTCTTTTTTTGTACATTTATCTAAATGAATCTTAACTCTATCTATTTCTATAATTATGCTCTCTTTGCAATAATTAAGTATTAATCTATTTGGTTGGTCACTTAATATGGTCACATCATTCAACTAACCTTTTTTCTCTTTTCCCTGAATGATACTTAATTATGTTTAAGAATTTATTTATATTTTAAATAAAACTAAAATTTTAAAATAATAACTCTATTTCAAACTAGATTTTTATTGGATCTAGCAAAAACGTTGAACAAATTGTTTGCAGAACAAATTCTTTGCAACTTTGCAGAATGTGCAAAAAATTCTTTTGATAATCAATATTTTAAATTTCTGATTCTGATTTGAATAAAACTTAACTGAATTATTGGAATTAAGACTTCAGCCTTTTGTATATGTTTTCCAAAAGTATTTTCAAAAAGATTTTACTATTTAAGTCTTTAAAAGATATTTTTATGTTAGACTTTTAAAAAAAGCATTTTTACATAAAAATTCTCAAAAGATATTTTTATATAAGATTTATTTTTATGTAAGATATTTTTATGTAAGCATCCACGGAATAATAAACATTAATATTTAGCAATTATTGTTTGACTAACATTTAATATCAATGCTATTAATAAGTTCAAAAAATAAAAAGAGTAATATTACTTAAAAACTTATACTAATTTGGTGTGTTAATTTTATACACCACATTTTATTTATAAATAATTACCTTATTATTATCCTGAATATTAATGTCAATATTTGGGTCACAAAGAATCAATAAGACAATTGTTTTATTGCCACGCCTACTTGCATAATGCAATGCTGTTGAACCATAGTTATTCTGAAACATGACATTTGCTCCTTTTTCAATGAGTAACTTAGCTGCATTTGTTTTTCCATATCTAAAGAATATCATAATATTGGTATCTATGACAATCTTTACGATGTGTTAATTTAGGTTACTTTTAGCCATTTTACAAAACTGATACTACATTTACAGTAAAAATAGAGGACTTAAGTACAGACATTGAATGATGAGTTAATCTAAGAAAAAAGCATGCACAAAAATTTTATTTTTATTATCTTTTGTCAAAAGTTTTATGCACTCTATGAAAATAAAATTGTTCAATAACTGCTCAGTAACACAGTGCTCTATATTTAAACAAGATATCTATAATATTATTATAAATTACTATAATAATATCCGTTAAGGATTTTGTTTTTAAAGGTTAATGCAGTATTTTTACTTTAAAGTAAACTTAAATTTGAAAAAAACTTTAAAACTTTCACTAAAAAACTTTTTTTTTTAAATTTTAAACTTTTATGCATTAAAATCAAAGATAACAACTTTTATAAAAAAACTATTACAAAGTTTCTTCACATTTGAAACTCATGCAGGTTGATCTTTAATGTTTATTACTATTTTAATGTTTTTTAAAATCATAAAAAATGAAGAACATATTATTAATACAAATATAACTGAATATATCATAATCATTAACTTATTGGCACAATGTTTACTAATAAAGAACTAATATGTAATTTCATTTACTTTAATAAAATCCTTATTATCAGGAACCAGCTAATTGTGTATTAGTTACAACAATATTACTATGAATAAATGCAGTTAATGCTTACATCTAATATGCAACATAACTTTTCTGTTGTTATAGTTAAAAGTCAGCAGTACAACAAGTAAAAATTAATATCTATATTGATTATCTAATAAAGAATTAATCAATTTTTCTGGGAATGCAAGAAGGAAGTGCTATTATTAGGTACAAGAGAGAAATTAGTGGGAAACTTTTTGGAAATAGCTTTACTTAATTTTATGGAAAAATATTAAAATCAGACCCATGCATGGCAGATGAAATACATTTAACTTTTAAAGATTTCTGATAAGAGATAAAATACAGAATTTAGTCATCTGAGAAGAATGTACCAGATTGTCTGAAAATACCTTTTTGGACCTGAAAGTGGCAATACTTTTTTGGACCTTAGTATCTGACAACAGTTTTTTTGCATCAGTTTACTGCAACGGTAAAAAAGACATTTGTTCTCAAAGTTGTTTTCGTAAAAAAGACGAAAAAAAATTTACAATTAGATATAGCAACTGCATATAAAAAAGAAAATTATAGGATAAGATTAGATTTAACATGAAACCAGTTATAAGAATTTTCCATGAGTCCATGAAATTATGTAAAAGGCGCAATTTTCAGCCGAGAGAAAAAAAATTACTAGCCCTGGGACAATCCTAAGAAAAAATGTATCCTAGTTAGCAGTAGTAGAGAGAAATGCACTGAAAAAGTGAGTTTGATAATTTATGATTTCACAGTGAATAGGTGAGTTTGTTTTATATTGGTTAGAACTTATAGCATAAATGTTCAAATTGCTGCTTACTTTTGATTGGTTAAAGTTTGATGTCAAAACATTTATGCTATAAGTTCTAACCAATATAAAACAAACTATGTTCTAAAAACTTATTTAAACAAATAATTTACTGTATCTAGGTAAGAAATAAACTTTAATTTTATCAAAAAATGTTTAACAAATAAAAATAAAAATTAAAGATAGTAAGGTCATTGTTAAAACACCTGTTAACTTAAAATTTAAAAAAAAATTATTTTTTAAGTTTACTTACTTGGCTGCCAACAAAAGAGGTGAATTGCCATCTCCATCTGGATTATCTATTAAAGCTCCCTTTTCAAGTAGATATTCCACAACATTTACTTGGTTATAGCGCGCAGCATAGTGCAAAGCATTAAAACCATTCCATTTATCTCTTTCATTTATAAAGTCTACTAATGATATCGAATTATTACTATCATTAAATATTTCTTGAATACGATCAAAAGCACCTTCTTTGGCTGCAAGATGAAGTGAGAACTTTTCAGTAGTATTATCAGACTCACTCTCAGTTGTTGATCGATATAACTTTTGTATTTTTGTGTTTGAAAAATCAAATAGCACATTTGGTAAATTAAATATTGAAATTCTTCCTTTACCTTCAGGAGCAGTTATTATACTAAAAGGTGATTCTTCAGGAGGATTTAAACCCTCAAGTTCGTCCTCTTCCTCTTGCTTTACTTTTTTAAGGTTAATCCCAAATATTGTCTCAAATCGATCAAAAACTGATTTTTTTATTTTAAGCTTTGTTTTGCTTTTACTTTTTATATTTGTTTCTTTGTAGCTGGAATTTTTAATAGTTTCCTTACTCTTCTGGTATGACGAGTTTTCAATTAATTCCTCTTCATCGATTTCTTTAGAATGAACTGGACTTGTTAACTCAGTGTCATTCATATCTTCGAGACAAAAACCTACTTTGGTTTTTCTAATGCGGCTTGGTTTATCATGGGTTTGATTTATAAAACTTTTCATTTTTGTTTTAATTGCAGTCATTTCATGTTTTAGTAAATTATAACTTATTTTTTCAAAAAATGAATATAATTACAATCTGTTATTATTTTCGTAACTATAAAACAACATAAATACTTAATTAGAAAAATACTTAAAAGCTTTAAACACTAGCATAATTGTATGAATTAAATAAATTTTCTAATTACCACTATTAAATATTTTTATGGTTTTATGATAAAAAAAATTGGTATAAACTTACTAGTTAAATATTTATAAGTTTTTTCTGTAATGAAACACAGCCTATGCCTACTATTTTTACTAACATGTATCTTTATTAAACTTTTCTTCTTTTTTTTTTAAGTTCTGAATATGCTGTTCTTCACTTCACTTAATTCTTATATTACGTAAAAAAAGTTTAAGACATTAAAAAAAGAAAACTTCAGATAAATACAAAATTTACAAGTTAATCGATTGATAATTAACAGGTAAAAGAAATGGTCAAAGTTATTTTTTTTAAACTATAACAAAAAATGATTGAATCTTATTATATATTTATTGAATCTTCTTATATAATTAATGAATCTTATTATATAGTTAATGAATCTTATAATATAACTATCAATAAAAAACAATATTCAAACAATCTAAAATCTGATAAAAACTTAACAAACAATAGTTAATAATTTTTTTAGCTTTTCTCTTCTATTTTTAGATTAACAGCAATTTCTTTGGTTATCTCAAGATTTTCCTTCATTAGACTTTGTACAGTTTGCATTCGCTTTTTTTGAATATCAAATTCAATATGTTGTAACTCTAACTCATTTGCAATACCTTTTTTCCATTTGCTTCTTTTTTCTTGTTTTTGTTTCAAGGAATCATAATTTGAGTGACCGAACCAATTAAAAATGCTAAAATAAAATTCACAATTTACGTTTGGTACAATTTTGGTAAAGCTGACTATAACTTTCAGCATATTTTAAATTGAAATTTAAATATTAACATTAAAATAGTTTTAAGTACAGTATAGAAATTGCTATACAGTATTTTATAGTTGCTATACAGTATTTTATAATTAATTACAGTTGTTAGCATTAGTTACGCTTTTATATGGTGTTATATTAGCGGGTCGCTGGTCTAGTGACAGAAGGCAACCATCAACTGTCAATATAGTAGTACATTGAGCTGGATAGAATAAGGAAATGCTGAACCACGGCTGGCAACAATTGTAAGTGGAACATAATTGTTAAGAAATGGATCATATAGTTACATAAAGGATGTGCATTTATTAATTATGTTGTTTAAGTAACTTAAATCAGAGATTTAAGTTACTTAAAATGCTTGAAAAAATCTTTACCTTAAATTCCATAGATAAATGTTAAAGATCATAAATATTGATTTATTGGAACTATAATGAATCATTAAGTACTTTGGCAAGAATTAAAATTAGATCGTTGAGCAAGCAGAAAGTTATTGAATTACTTTTATAAAATTATATTAATTGTTATGTTTTAGTATTTATGGGTAGGATGAAACCAAGCATTAAAAGTGGATTAGGAGAAAGAGGAAGAAATAGAAAAATCTACTTGTGTAAAATTCAGAGAAATGAAGATATATTTTCAATGATATACACCATCATATATTTAGTATTTTAAAGTTGGAGCAGCATCTGTTAAAAGTAGATTTAGACGATACTTATAATAAAAGGAAATGAAGCAATTATTTGTGATCAACAGTGTATCACATATATTTGCTAAGTTATTATTATATAATAATTGCATTTATTATGTGCATTAGAAAGTGGGTATACATATATATATATATATATATATATATATATATATATATATATATATATATATATATATATATATATATATATATATATATATATATTATGTTAGTGTATTTTACAAAAAGAGTGCTCAATGTTCTTAAAGAACAGAGCAATAACAAATTAGTAAAAAATGCTTATCTAACTTTTTCTTCTACTTGAAGTTTCACCATTGCTGGATCATCAGGAAGAGTATATATATGTATACATATATATATATAAATATACATATATATATATACATATGTATGTTTATGTACTAGAATAGTAGTATTAGTGTTTTAAAATACAGCAAGATTTATAAATCTTGCAAACTGATTAAATTATGCTTTTGGATTCCCTTGACCAATATGCATAATTTTGTATTTAGCTACAATAATAGCCAATAATTTTGTCAATATCTTTTTATGATTTGGCTGCATTAGATATCACATTTGTTTTAATAATTCTAGCAAGTAGCTCTGTGTTGCCTGTGTTCAACTTTGAGATTTTAGGTTATCAACAATATCATAACTAGTTATGTAATTTTATTTCTTTAAGAAAAGTAACAGAATTTTTTGGTAAATACTTAAAATTAATGCACAGTTTGAGGTAATTAAATGTTGGGTTAGACAAAGATTATTTAACAAGTTGACAAACTTTCTGCCAATACTGTTGTTGTTACCTAATACACTTACAGATACTTCTTTGTATCATTTTGCAAAAGGAAAATTGAAACGTTAACTTTTTTCTTAATTCGTAAATTAAGAAAAAAGTGTAGAAAAGATTTCAAATTTTTTCTATATGTTTTAATATGCATGGATACATGAATGAAACTTCTAGCAAAGTATTTTATTTCTACTTAATGTTAAGTGAACTTCACGCTTCTTTAAGATACTGCAATCAAGGTAGCAGGACTACCCTATACTAAAATTATCTTTTATAATATTAGTTTAGAAGAGTTTATAATATTAGTTAACACATTACGCATAAAATATTTATAACAATAACTAAAATAGTAGTAGGGAATGCATTAATTAAATATTTTAATTATTTGAACATTGCAGAAGTTTGTGTAACTTTGATTACAATATTTTAACACCTAAAACAAACTTGAAGCTAAACAAAAGCATTTATCGGTTCATGCAATATTTAAAGTCATTTTTTGGATTTTTGAAATGTTTAAAAAAACTTAAAACTACACTTAATACAAGAATTTAAATTGATTTTCAAAACATTTTTTCCAATGTCATGGTAGACTGTTTATCCTAATCTGTTAAATGTTTTCCTGTAAAATAAACTAATTTTTAATTATTATGAGGTATATAATCTAAAAATGACTTAATGATAACACAGGTCAACAAAAAAAATTTTTTTTTCTGGTGCCGAGCAAACAATTTGTTTTTTGTATAGCATTTCTCATTTTGATTTTAAATATGCAACTCTTTTTTTACCATCACGTCAAGTTGTAAAGATATTTAGGTTCAAGTCTTAAGTATTTAGGCTAAAGTCCCTAATATTGTCAAAAAAAAAGTTATTCAAAAGTATGTCAACCTGGGTCTCAAAAGAAGCGTATTTTCATAGAGATTTTAAAAATGTTATTCATTTGTAATAAAAATAAGTATTTTGTGTATTTTTGGTAAATAACATTCTGTTGAATTTTTTTTAAGAGTCTTTATCATTTTTTTACATAATTTTTTTGTCAATAAATTTTAAGGAAAAATATTTATTTTTTCTAAAATCTCTATGAAAATACGCTTCTTTTGAGACCCAGGTTGATATACTTTTGAATAACTTTTTTTTCGATAATATTTGGGACTCTACCCTAAATACTTAAGATTTAAACTGAAATATCTTTACAACTTGACCTGATGGTAAAAAAAGAGTTACATATTTGAAATCAAAACGAGAAATGCTTTACAAAAAACAAATTGTTTGCTCGGCACCAGAAAAATAATTTTTTTTTGTTGACCTGTGTAATCTTACCACATCAAGACATTAGAGTTAGTATTGAAAAACCGCCCACTCTATATGATTTATTCATTTTTCATAAAGAAGTAATTTATTTGCCTAGCCATTATAATTTCCAGTTCAAACTTTACTTTAGTGTTATTTAGTTTTAAAAAAGTCAAACAAATGTGACACAATCAAAAATATATGTAAATAACAATTGAAAAGATACATAAATATAAATTTTTTCTCAATCGAAAACTTTTAAAAAATATTTTGACTTTTAAAGTAAAAATATCTTGATTATACAACGATAAATAATATCATATTTTTTAGAAAATTTTTCTTTCTATCGAGCAATATAAGCAAACTTATCCTACAGGATCACAACCAGCATGTTTATATAGTCTACCTAAAAGGCATAAAATGTTTGAAAACGCTACTAACTTTAGACCTAATATTTTTTCACTTCATGCCTTAAATTATAAATTAGCTAAATATTTAAGTACTTAAGTCAAACTGTGCATTGATCTAAAGTTTTTACCAAAAAATTCTGGTACTTTTCTTGAAGAATTAAAGTTACATAATTTCAGTATTAATTATCCAATTTCTTTTGATGGTGAAAGTTTATACACTAATACTCATATAATATTCAGTTGGCAGTTTAATAAATATTAAATAAAAATCTGGACTTCCTGTTTTGGCTGATTTGTTCATAGAGAATTTAAAAAGTTATTGTTCAAATAAATTTAACAGGAATAAACCTTAATTAGCAAAAGATATGCAGATATTTTTGCAACATTTTACTCAAAAACCGATATTATTATTTTTCTTGAGCATTTTAATTCTAAACATCCAAGTTTCAAACTTAGAAGTGAGCATAAACAAAATGATGCTTTACCATTTTTGGATGTTGGCATTAATAATAATCACTAATTGATCACTAATATTTAAAACATGAAAAAAAATTTAAATTAGTCTCACAAAGAGCAGGTTTAAGAGTTTTTAGAAAAAGGTAAGATATAAGAGATAAAAATTTAAATTTATTAACAATGATTTTGTATTTTTAATATATTTAGGTACTTTATTCTGGTTTTTAATTATTAAAAAAATTTGATTCGGTCATACATAGTGCATGGCACTCGAATCTACAAGCCATGCTGTTGCCTTATTTTTGCTAGTCAACTTAAAGTTGCAGCAAAGGGCTCAGTATGTGACCATGGCAGTGCAGACCATAAGCTCTTATAGAGATATCTTCCATGTACAAAATAGCAATATAGAATCAGCTTTTCTAAGAACTACCACAGAGTTTAAACCTTACTACGAGCCAGACTCTGAGCAACTAAACTTAGTTTTAGTGCTGCAGATTCATTATGGGGTAACAGATGCATAGTCATTATTAAGAATGTGCTAGTAAAAATTTATAAATAAAATTAAGAAGATCACTCATCACAATAGACAGGAAACAATTTTACATAAGTTTACATTTACACTAGTTATGATAATATAGAGATTTGCAAACTCAACACACTAGGGACAGATCCAGACTATCTAGAAAAGTAGGTGGGGAAGAGCAACTTTAAGATATAATGAATTGTGAGCAGGCAAGACTGCCAATTGTAAAACTTTTTCAATTAATCATTGCTAAATATTAGTCTTATACTATCTTAACTTATAAAAGTATGAAATTATATCATTAATTGATATCCCAATAGTCTAATTTAAAATTTGCACTTCACAACTTTAATAAAATTTTGTATTACTTTTAAACTAATTTACTTTGGCTTTTAAGCAACATGCTGTATTAAATATATAAACCTACAAAAAATAAAAACTTTTTAAAATGCATAACGTTGAGGAGGAGGGGGGGAGGGAACCAAGCACTCATTCAGTGTTGTTATTTTAGATACTTTAGTTACGACTTTTAGTGTTTATAGAAGCACTAAAAGTTGTAACTAATGTATCTAAAATAACTATACTGTAAAACAAATTATTTTAAAATATTCGCTTTTAAACTGCTATACAAGTAAATTATAAATTTTTCTACTTTTTGATAAAAACAAAACAACCCGCATATTTTATTAAAAACCCAAAAATTAAAAACATAGATTATAATGTTAAGCCTAATATAATTAAAATTATCAAAATAAATTTCCAATACCTTCTCTTCCAACTCACTACATTTGGATAAACAGTTATTTGTCTGCAGTAAACCTTTTTCAACAACTGTAAAGGATATTTTGATTCAAGTGCCTTTAAAATATCAACTTGAGCTTTTAACATAAGCATGTATGCAGACTTCCTTACATCAGCTATATTTCCTACAGCTAACCCAACCTAAAGAAATATTTTATCAAAAGAATATGAAGTGTACCTTTTAGCATAGATATTTTTACATAGATTAAATTATAATTATATCTATATTTATATCTCTGTTTAGCACTACTTTGCTCAATCACCTTTCTTTTTGTTCTATATTGCTCTCCTTTATCCTAAAATCTGCGCCTGCCTATAATAACATTTCTAAAAAATGAATACTATGTTTACAAGAAAACTTTGAAATTATTACTCGTTTGGATCACGAAAATTTACTAAACAAAAAATCTGAATTAATTTTTTAATGCAGACATGAAAATAAATACCTTTTAAAAAATAATAAAAAAAAAATAAGACCTAACTAAATTTATCTCAAGACTCTCCTTTATCTCAAGACTTCACTCTTTTAGACGTTATTTCTGATCATTTTGATCAAGCCCTTTCCATTTTCCTTCAGCCAATATCGTTGTTGTTGATTACTTAAATGTTCAACACACTGACTGGGTTGTTTCTACTGTTAGCGCCACTACAGGTGTTAATGTCCACAACTTTTGTCTTTCTCAATCGCTAACACAAATAGTCAACTATTTGTGTTAGAGATTGAGAAAGGCAGTTTAATATATTCTTTAACAATATAAATATTGTCAAAGATTAAATTAGTTTTAAAATCACGCATTGGAACAGAAAAATGCAAACTTTAGTTAGTAGATAAACAAGTTTTATTCTTTAGGAGATATTTACCGGTATATTTATTATAGAGGGCAAAAAATTGAATCAGTCACACCAGAGCAAGTGTTTATTACACTAAAAGATGATTAACCAAATTTTCAAAATAAAAAGCCCCTTGTTTGCTTCTAGTACCTTCAAAAAATAAACTAGGGCATGTTAGTAAAATTAAATTAGACAAAATAAATAGTATTATTTGAAAAAAATTTAATTTGCAACAGTGTAAAAGTACCATTGATGTGATAAACTGGTTTTCTAAAATTATTATTAAAAATGAATGCACATTTATGCAATTTGATATTAATTTTATTTTTATCTCTCATTTACAGCAGAAATTTTAGACAAAACGAGAGAATTAGGAAAAATCCACATTAGAATTACAGATAATACTATTTGTCTAATTAAGTATTGCAGAAAAACATAATTAGGGAAATAGTGTTTGTAAAATATTCTATTTTAGTAACAAGACGAGAAAGAAAAAAAACCATGCACAAATGCTTTGATATAACAATGGGAAGTTTAAACGGAGCAGAAAATTGCAAGTTTGTAGGCTTATATATTTTAAATTCCCTAGCTAAAATAGATTAAGACCCTTCTAATGAAAATATTTTTAATTCTTCCAAACGTGTGAATAAAGATGCTTTTAAAAAAAGCGAATTTAAAAATTTCGAGCAAAAATTTAAAATAAAAAATGCAAAAAAACAAAATAGAAATATAATTTGTTTTAACCCTTTATACAGCCAAAATGTTTCAACAAGTATTGGAAAAGCATTTTTTAAATTAATAGACAAACAATATTTCCCTCTCTTTAATAAATTGCACAAAATTTTCAACAAAAACACTATCAAAGTAAGCTACAAAATATTGAAAGAACCATAAAAGGTCATAGTTTTGACTTGATAAACAAAAATGAGTTTCTTAAAGAAAAATAAACTGAAAATTGTAATTGCAACCAAAAAATTGACTGAACTATGAATGGCAAATGCTTATCAAAAAATATTATTTACAAATGCATTGTTTCCTCACAAAACAACCCTGATAAGAAATATTGGCTTTACTGAGGACAAATGGAAAAAACATGTCAACCACAAACAAGATTTTAAACATAAATATTACTCAAAAGCTCTCAAAATATATTTGGCAACTAAAAGAAAATCAATATTAATTTTAAATTAAACTGGTCTATCCTAAAAACTGCGCCTGCCTATGATAACTTTTCTAAAAAATGAATACTATGTTTACAAGAAAAATTTTAAATTATTACTTGTTTGGATGACGAAAATTTACTAAACAAAAATCTGAATTAATTTCTTAATGCAGACATGAAAATAAGTACCTTTTAAAAAATAATAAAAAAAAAATATAACCAACTAAATTTATCCTAATTCAAAAAAATTCTTTTCATGAATGATTTCTTAACTTTTTGATGTAGTTAATGCAACTTTAGTGTATATAACTGTAGTTGCAAAACAGCTACAGTTATATGTACAATATATATATATAAATTTATATATACAAGAGGAAGATTTATATATTTTTTAAAATGTGGTTATATTAATATTTTCATAACAAAATAAATATAAAAGAAAAAGAGAAAAACATCATTATTCTTTGACGAATGCAAGAGTACTAATCTTCTACTAAAGATCCCTTCTAAAGAAGGTTTTATTTAGAGTATTAATCTTTTACTAAAGATCCCTTCTAAAGAAGGTTTTATTTAGAGTATTAATCTTTTACTAAAGATCCCTTCTAAAGGAGGTTTTATTTAGAGTATTAATCTTTTACTAAAGATCCCTTCTAAAAAAGGTTTTATTTACTCAAACTAGTTTAGTTATTTTATTAGTTAAAAAGCTAACTTTTTCCCTCAGTTTTTCAGGTTTCTACATTTTTTTTTATAAAGAATATTTAATAGAAACAATACGAAATAAATTTAAAATATGTTTCATATACTTACCAACAAATTCATGAGTACAACAGGACAAACAATCAAAAATAATGTAAACAAGATATATGACATTTTTGGGTATGGCAGCTCGTATATATATACTTGACCAGAAGTGTTATTCATTATAGTAGAATTAAAAATATGGTCATAAGTTGAATCTCCAAGTGTCATTGCAATCATTTTCATAATTGATCGACCAGGAGTCAAAAATGCTTTTTGACTTTTGACTCCAAGAAGCACAAAAAACGATAAAGAGAATGCCATAATAATTAAAAAAAAAACCATAATAACACTCATCAATGATTTAAAAACTTCAATAATCATAACCACATATATTCCAAATAAAGCACTTCGTTTTAGGTATAGCAATAAGTTAGTCCATCCAAAAAAAATTGCAACAGCTCCAACGGTCCATTTTATTTTAAAATCATAAATATATGCAAACATAAATATCAATGTAGAGGAGTATAGTATTAGCTCCAGGTAATTACTCAAATCTTTTAAATATTCCTTCTTTAATATGTAAGCCTGTACAAGCTCTTTACCAATTTCGAAAATAGTAAAAGAAATTACTAATTTAGGCATTATCTTTTGAAATTCACTATTTTCTTTTCTCTTGACAGGATTTTTTTTACTAAATTAAATTATTGAAAAATCACTCATATGCAAAAAATATTTTTACATAAAAAAATGTGCATAACAACATAAGACAACACTAAAACTTTACATTGTATAAACCCATATTTGAGACACTTGTAAACAAATATAAAATATTGAAATACTCACACATGACCACACCTCAAAACATAACCATACAACATGACTACATCTCAAAATTTACTTAAAACAGCTACAGCTTACAGTTTACAGTTATGGTCACCAATACACTTAAAACATTTAATATTACACATATTTATTAAGTATGCATAAAGTTAGATAGAAGTTTACACAGGACTTCACAATTAGGACTTTTTACAGTGTTTACTTAGGTAGAAGATAATAATAATACATGCACAAATCAAATAAAAGCTTCTTCACAATTATATATTGAATATATATATAGAGAGAGTGAGAGAGGCAATTTTACGGAGAAGGTGGGAGGGTGGGGGAGAGCGTAAGGTGGAGCGGAAGGGGTTTCTTAAAAAAGGTTTTTTTCAAGTTATAGTTGGTTTATTTTTGAATTTGGTCAGGCATTTGTCACAATTCAGTCGGGTAAATTTTGAAATGAGCCTATTTAAAATTAGGGTCAGGTGTTTAAATTAACACATTATGTCAAAAATATGCCTAAATAATGATAAAGATATTTTTCTTACAATAGTTGATTCAGTTAAACAATACAGTATGTATATTGCTTCAATAATGTGCTTGAGATAAAAATTTACAGTTGTTTATTTAAGTAAAGTATTTTGACATAACTTGAAAGTATATTAGTTTATTTGCATTGTAATTTGAGTAAAAATATTCACATTTTATGTTGATTAGTTTTTTGCACATCCAATAGCACACCTAGAAAAAATAATTGAATTAAATTTTTATTTTAGAGCTAGTTGTTGTTATGTAATGGACACAAAAGTAACACTTACAATATTTTTAAAACTATAAAATGCAGTAAAAAAACTTTTTTATTTTTCATAAAAACACTAGAAGAAGTTAACTCACACTAGAAAAATGTCTGTATATGGCATTCTTTGCAAATACTTTAGGAGTAAGGTAAAATGTTCTACTGACCAGCTTTCTTTTTCATATGTATATGTATTATATGGATAGTATTTTTGGTAGTGCATTTGGTGTGGATTGTCAAGGCTCATAAGACCCCTTGTTTATGAATTTATGATAATTAGCAAGACTGGAGGGAACTGCATAACTTATCGCTTATGTACTTTGCACTATCCTATAATTGAGTAAGGTTTTCAAGTAACATAAAAACTAAATAAAGTGCTTAAAAATGAAAATCATGGATGCTTTCATTCCTTCTTGTTAATTTTAAGTCAAGCCTCACTTTAGCACTTGGTTTTTACTTTCATGTGCAGCTGCTATTTTTAATTATAAATAATTTTTCAGCAACTATTTTTAATTATAACAATTCACTTTTTAAATAAAAACAAATTTCTTGAGATCAAATATTATTTTATTGTTATAAGAAATAAATGCAAAAAGCTGATACTAAACACGTTTGTGTTCAGTTTGCTAAATCTTTGCTTTCAGTTTGCTTTAATATTTTATTATTATTTATGGAATCAATTATATTAAAATATAAAACTTTGATAAAATTTTTGTTTCCTTTTAAATACTTTTCTGGAATATTTAGTAAGGTGAATTTTTACAAAAACAAAAGAGACAATGATTATAATGAAAAATTTGGTGTTAGTTAGATATTTAGCTATTTGATGTTATTATTAATTGAACTTAAAAAATAAGCAATTAAAAATAAATAAAGTATTTAATATATAAAAATAATAATGATAAAGTTTCTTGGTTGGAAGTACAATGTTTAAGTCTATATATTTATTTATAGTTAATACATATAAAAGTTACAATAAAATTTCATGGGATTCCACCGCAAATATTTTGTTCGATAAAAAATTGCTGCAAGCTACTTATGTCATATCAAAAAACTTATCTTTATCATCATCACCGACCACATCATCATCCTCACCCTCATCACTATCCTCTCACCTGTAAGTCATTATAAATCTTCCTCAACTTAACAATACAAAAGTTGTATTTTGTACAAGAAATTTACAGTAAGATACAACTAATAGAAATGTCAACAATCTATAAACAGAAATATTTTAACTTAACATTCAACTTTACTGGCTGGATAAAATATCTCCTAAAATCTAGAGTAGAAAAATACTACATCAGCAAATATGAAATATGCTTTTGTGGGTTTTCTTACTATAAGATACTAACAAAAACAACAAACATGCCTTTATGAAATTCATGCATGTTATTTACCTAACCATAAATGTGCTTCAAAACCTTTTTTTCAGAAAATAAATATAGTAACGACAACTGCATTTACTAATAATGTAATCATTCATTAAAGTCTTATTCCACATAAGAATCCCATAATTTTTGAGAGCTTATATTTATTATTATTATAGATAGTCAAGCATAAAAATGGTTTTAACTCATTGACTGCTTAAACTATGCTAATAAATTTTAAATAATACAAAACATCTATTTTTAGGGCCGGATTTATTCAGTGACATGATTCAAGGCAACAGACTTAACTAAAAATAGTAAAACTGATATGATCACATTTTTATACTATTTTGTTTTAGTACAGATATAATGATTAAAGTATAAAAATCCGTCATGTGGATGAGTTTTAAAATTAATGGTACTAGGTACAATAAGCTAATTTTAATTGTACCTAGGGCCACCAGCTAACGTAGCTAGAGCTGCTTTCTGAAAAATAGGTTTAACTCAATAATAAATAGAAAACATTGGCATAAATTTTGTTGAAAATTTGATTAATTTTTAATTGTTTTTCACAAATTTATAAGTATTAGCAAACCCAAACAAACCAAACCCAACCAAACCAAACCAAACCAAACCCAAAGAAATACGGGTCTTTGTAAGTACATTCTGCACCATACTTTTCTATATATTTTTTCCTTGTATACATATATATATATGTATATATATATATATATATATATATATATATATATATATATATATATATATATATATATATATGTATATATATATATATATATATATATATATATATATATATATATATCCTAGCTGTCCAAAATCATAAAAAAATGCCTTCACTAAACCGACCATTTCTATATTTATCTATTCCACATCGATCATTTCTATACTTATTTCTTATTTTCTTCAGTATTTTTAAGTCAATGGTAGGAGAACAATTCATTTTAAAAAACTTGCTTATAGAGAAAAAAAAATTAACGTACGCACCTTTTCCGCATACGAAGAGCTTTTAAGAGATTTATAAAATGGTTTGTTTTTCTCTAACATGAATAAGTTCAATAGCTTAATGGTTTAGTGCCGTGTCATTTTGCAAGTTCAAGTTTACCCTCTAAAGACAATACTATTTTAGTTTTTTCAATCTAGCCATCAATATTTATAGCAAAAAAATTATTAAGGGCAAAAAGACTTTTAATTTTTAAATTAAATTTTAAAGTTTGTACTAGCTACAAGCTTTTTGACTTTTTGACTTTACAACAGCATCTTCTGGAGTCGCAGGGGAAGCTTTTTTTTTCTTTAATAATGTGGTTTTCAAGTAAAATTACATAATTTGAAGTTTACATAAGTTAGATATTTGCATAAACTTTTGTTCACAAGTTCTTATAAAAAAAGTGCTGCGACTCTTTCTCGCTATTTCCTCGGTTGCAATAGCTGCCAAGAGATACGTGTCAAATACACTCGAATGAGTATTTATCAGTTACTTATTGTTATATAATTTGATTTTAAATAAACAATAATAATAGTAAAAAAACATATAACTGCTTTAAAATAAAAGATAAAAATAGACTCAGCATTAACACTAAGTTATTCAATATATAGTATGATTTATATAATACATTTGCATCACTCATATAACAAAGTTGACTAATAGTTCTAAGCAAAATTGAAAAATAAGTCTTCGCGTGAATTAAAAATCTTAAAACAACTGCTAAAATAAAATTCCTCTGCACCAATTGAAGTTCAAAAATATGCCTTGTGATCAAACCAACTCTTCATCAGAGAAACATACATATGGCCTAAAATGCAACCAAACTATATGGCCCTTAGGTATCAGACTTGATAAACACATGAAAAATGGCATCTATTAACAAACCCATATAGAGAAGGAACTAATTCAAATTTATCGCATTTAATACTTTAGCAACAAACAGAAAAAGATACTAACAGAAAAATTTTTCTTAAGACAATCAAAACCATTTTTCGATTATAACTTGTGACATTTCTCTCTGATAATCAAAATAGAAATAAAGAATAAAAATTTTTATAACTAATCACCTAAACGAGAAGCATAGCTTAGAACTTTATGGTTTTCATATAAAGTGAGCAGACCCTTGGTACAAGGAGGCCTTAGATACACAAACTTCTCTGGCTGATCACAAATGATCAGGGCTCATATGAATGAAACTAAGTATTTAAACTAATAAAGTTTTAAACAAGGTTGCAGTCAGTAACCTTATTTGGAGTTAAAAAAGTTGACAAAAATTTAAATAAAATAAAAAAAAAGATGAGAAACAAATTTTATTTGTTTTGTTTTGGAAGGAACAAAGAAAATAGTTTTGTTTATTGCCTAATACTGCTTTCAAATTCATTGCCTATGCTTAAGTCTATTATATGTAAAAGCATTTCAAAAAACTGACAAAAATGTAGTAAATACTACTTTAAATAGTTTCTTAGTATTAGTCTGAAAAAGGAAGTCTGTTAAAAAATAAGAAAAAAGTTATTTACAGACAAAAAAAACAACTGTTATTCTCATAAAGAATATAGGAAGTTCCAGAAGTAATAATTTAAAATCAGTAAGTAGACCATTAATTAAATAAAAAGTAATAAAAATAAATGAAAAGGCAAGTAATAAAAAAAGAAAATTCAATTTCTCACCTTTCTTTTTCAATAATAAGTAAACTTGTAAGCATAAAAATAAGCAAGATATAAAGAAACAAGCTAATCAAATAAATCCAGCGACCAAGGCGTGACCACTTGCTATTAATTAATTGAACAGTGAGTGGATGGGAAAGTAAGTTTTCACGGTTAAACTCAATCATGGTTGAAGGTCCAAAATATTGGTTTTGCAAATGATGCTCAGGCAAAAAATCAAGATATTTAAAGTCATAACTTACACAATACTCCTTCAAATTTTCGTCAAGTTTTGAATATTTGACACAATTTTCTAAAACAACTGCAGCAATGTCTGGTTCTAATGATATAAGCTTTTCCATTGGATTTTTTCCTTCGTTATCAATACTGTTGAGAGCTTCCTCCCATCTGTAACATTTTTTTAAATATTTTATTTGTTTTCCAAACAAAATTAAAATAGCTTTTTAAACAAAGAACAAAAATACACAAACAAATATATAGAAATACATTTTCCAAAGAGTTATATATTTTATTAGAAAAATAAATAAAAAAACTAAACAAAACAAAAGCAAAATACTATACTGAGCTGTTAAGGCAATGTGAAGTAAAAAAAAATATATTAGGCTGAGCTGTCAAATCAAAGTGAAGTGAAAAAAACAAAATACTACACTAAGCTGTCAAGTCAAAGTGAAGTGAAAAAAATTAGGAAAAGCTATTAGATAACAAAATAAATAAATAAATGTTTGTAAGATTGTCAGAGTAAAATAAAAACACTTAATAAAGTGTAAAAATTATAAAAACATTATATCAAAAAAGTATATATAAAAGTATAAAGAAATAAATAAAAATAATAAAAACATAGAAGCATACAATAAAAATGAACAGCAATAAACTTTTATCTAGAAACTTATGTACAAAATGCAATTAAGCTGGAACTTAACTGATAATGATATTTTTACTGTATCAATTATAGTTGGTACATTTGTAATGATAAAATAATAATAATTTATAATGATAAAATAAATTGAAAAATCTAGGAAATTTAAAGATATAAAAGTTTCAGAAAGCATAACAAGTATATTATTAGGATTAAAATTCATAAATTAACTAATTGTAATCCTAAATTCAGCAAACAAAAAAGAGGGGAGAGAGAAGCAGTTAAGAACAGGGGTACATAGGACAATGTAAAACTTAAATATATTAGTCAATTAGATATACTTTTGCATGTAACCATCATAATTTTTTCAGGAATGCATTTACATTATCTTTTTTTACAAACGTTTTATTAGTTTTGGTAGTTTTTCCAACTTTTTCAATTTTTAAACGGAAGGACCACAGAAGAACTTACTTCTCCAAGGAACTTGTCTTTAACATTTTTAATGAAAGAGATATGTTCTATAATATGTATAAAAAGTGCAATTAAAAGACAAAAATTTTATGGAAAAAACTCTAAAATCAGGATTGAAGCAGCATTGGACATTTTTCATGAGGCACATGGATGTACTGCACCTCGGATGTACTGATGTACATGGATGTACTGCACCTCGCTTAACACCCTTATTGACAAATTAAATTAGTAAAAATTAAAACTAGCAAAATTTAACAAATAAAGCACGACTATAAAAAGATATGTGAAAGATATATAAAAGGAAAAAAATTGAAAATTCATTTTAGTATGTTTAAGTATAATATGCAAGAATATTGTTTAATGACTTCATAAGAAGATCTTCATAAGAATAATTCTGAGATCTTCAAAAGAATAATTCTCTTATTATAGTAATAAAGCTCTTAATTCTGCTATTCTTTATGTTTATTACCATCACTAATTACTGTTTATAATTAAAGCTCAATTAAAATAATTAAATTTCAACAAACATGTTTTGTCTTTTATTATATTTCATAAACTGTCTCAATATTGTCTAAAATGTCCACAATAATGAATAGCTTCCTTTTTTTTTAAAAATGCAACAATTATTTTAAATTAGATCAGGTTTGCTTTTATTTTAAAGAATTAATAATTTTGGTTTTAAATTTTTGCTGATAAAGTTATATATATATATATATATATATATATATATATATATATATATATATATATATATATATATATATATATATATATATATATATATATATATACATATATGTATATGAAATATTTTACAGCACAGGAAAAATGAAAAAAAAACATTTTCCCAATCACAAACAATCTTTTAAAAATAAAAGCTATTGACAAAAAAATCAAGCCTTCAAAATATATTTGGGAATTCAAAGATAGAAAAACCTATGATTATATTTTGAAATAGTAACATTTTTTTATTGGAATAATATTTCTAAAAAATTTATATGTGTACAAGAAAAGTTTGAAATATTTACACATGCAAACAAAGAAAAAAGACATTTAAAACCTGTAATGTTAAATCATTCTAAAAGGTCTTAATATATTAAACACGGTGTAAAATGAATATGTAAAATGTAAAATATACAGTATTGTGAATAAGTTTGAGACCGCTTACATTTTTTCATAAAATTCCGGAGAATTCTCCTCTACTATTTAAGTTTGTAGTTCTAAATTATAAACTTATTAAAATACATGTATTTCACACAAAATGTTGAACAATTACAAACCTTTTAATGTCACACTTCATAAAAACTCCTAATATTTACTACATCCTCCTTTTTCCTCAATCCCAGCCAATATTCGCCGGGGAATAGATTCATACAAGCTAGTTGTAAAATCCTAGGGTTTGTTGTGCCATTCTCTTTGAAGTACTTCAAAACATTCTTGAGCATTTCGGGAGCATGTTCGACGTTCTTTCTGTCCAGGTAATCTCAAATATGCTCAATTATATTCAAAACTGCACCATGGGAGGCCAAGTTATCAATTCTAGTACTCCTTCCTCTGCCATTTCATTTAAATAATTTTTTGCACCAGGACAATGACCCAAAACAACAATGTTTTGGGTCATTGTCCTGGTGCAGAATAAATACATGACCTATTAGTCTCATTCCGCATTATACAGCACGGTTCCTTAGGATATCCACATTACGTTCCCCGGTGAGTCGCCCCCCCTATTTTGATCAAATCACCTACTCCAGATGAAGATAAACAGCCCAAAACTTGTAAAGAGCCTCCTCTGTGTTTAATAGTATGGTTTAAACACTCAGGCTGATAGGCTTCTTTAATTCTTCTTCAAACATATTGGCGTCCTTTCGTTCGAAAAACTTCGAATTTGGTCTCATCAGCGTGCAGAACACGATTAAACATTTCCTGGGCCCAATCTTTGTGTTATTTTGCATATTTAAGTCGTTTTTCATTATTGCCACACCGTATTAATAGTTTTCAAATTGCAAAACACCCTCTTAATCCCTATTTAAGTAGGTGCTGTCAAATAAAAAAGAGCTTACATTTTTCCCAGTTACTGTGTTAATGTCTTTTGCCAGCTCGGTTGATGCTTTTTTGTATTTCTTAAAGATAGGGTTTTTAAATATTTATTTTCATCTTTTGTTAGCTTAGGAGGTCTATCACTTTTCTTTCTATCTTTAAGGGAGTCAGTTTCTCTGATTTCTGTAACAGCATTCTTCGAATATCCTGTTTTGGATGTAGTTGTTATGACACATCGTTTTAATAAATAAACAAACAAACCCCTCATGTTTCCTCATCAATTTTGTTTATTTATTCAAAATAATATATTCTTTTAACTTTTCTAATATATTAATAAACTTTAGTACGCTTTAAAAAAATTACATAGGAATAAAATTGTAAATACATCTAATTATACATGTGGTCTAAAACTTATTCACAGTATTGTATATACAGTGTAAAATATATTTATATATATTTATATATATATATATATATATATATATATATATATATATATATATATATATTTATTTATAAATATATATGTGTATACATATATATATATATATATATATATATATACATATATATATATATATATATATATATATATATATATATATATATATATATATATATATATATATATATATATATATATATATATATATATATATATATATATATATATATATATTTCTAAGCTTGCATAACTTGACAAAAAATATCTCAACTCTACAAAGGAAATGAAATAATTTATATAAATAGAATCTGATATTATTGTGAGTTTTATTGATATAAGAAGAAGTTAAAAAATTTCAAAACTAAGAAAAACAGCTGAATATGGTGGAACTTGTATAAAGCCAATGGTGTCAATTGATATGGATATCAATGGGTGTAGACTGAATCTTCAAAGTAGTATGTTTTTTATTTTATGCATCAACTACGGCTATTAACCTCTAAGTTTTGCGGAGTCGTAATTATTTTATTATTTTCTTTAATTTTATGTTTTTTAATACCAAGAAAATATAAATGTATAATATTTAATCTAACTCAACAGTCAAAAAGCGTATCAAACACATTTCCAGAAATAAGTTTTGCAGGTTGTAAAATAGCTTTTGTCGCATTTTGCTAAAATACTTTTATCGTATATATCAAAATAAACGCGTGATCTTGACACAATGAAGGAAGTTTAAATCTTTACATAAAAACACAAACATGATTATTAGTGTGGAACAATCAAACACTTCCAGTATTGTTATAACAAGTGTTTTTTATATATAAAATTTTTTTTGGCTATTGCAAGTACAATATTTTCAATGCTTTTACAATCTCTAATGCTTTTAGAGTATTAGTTACAATCTTTTATTACAACTTTGTTAAACTATAGACATGCTTTTTGTAACCAGTTGATGGCATGTACAAAAGCAAAACACAAAACTTTGTTTCTTAAGTATATTATAAAAATGGTTTTGAACTTACAAAAAATTCCTAATGTATTTCTCTTTAACATCAATTAACAAATCAAAATTATTTAACTTTGTCTTGTCAACATTGCTTGATAATAATGAATAATTGTTTAAGATTCCTTTTCGTCATAGCAAATCTTAAATACTTTCATTTAATTTTAAATTTGATAAATAAACGTTAAACGAATAAAATTTTTAAAATTCAATCTTCTGTTTCGAAACCGTCACTCAAAGCCTTTTTTTTTATGATTTAAAAAAAAAATCAAGAGTTAACAGTTAAATTTCATCATAATGTGATTTTTGATTTAAAAAAATGAGGATGTGATGTTTCATTGTATATAGATTCATCAATATCATCATTGCATTCTTCCGCTACATTTCCCACACAGGACTTCAACTTTTCTCACTAATATTAGTATCCACCAAAATTTCAAAATTTTTGTTCAAATTTTTAAAATGAGAAGCTCTCTCTTCTGAACTCAAATAAAGGATATTGATGGTTTTCAGAAAAACATTGATTTTGAATATTTCAAAAATTTACAATTTGTGCCCAGCAACAGTTTAAACATTTTGTTTTTTTTTGATCACCAAGATTTTGGCTTGCATTCCTTTATATTTTGGAGATATGCTGTACGCGTTATTATAAGATTGAAATCTACACGACAAAATATTTATGCTTAAGATTTTAACAATGAAATGTACGTTAAAATCAGCTTAGTTTGCACCAGAGCGATCTTTGGAATGTACATTTAAATCAGCAAAGTTGATCCACACGGTTGACATTAAAAGTAGAACTGCTGTGTATGACACAAGTGATTATTGACAAATAGTTAATGCAGTATGACCCAACATTGCCACTCAACATTATTTTCTTTTTTCTGCTAGAAATGGATCAAACTTTGCAGTTAATTCAGGTATAACCCAAATATTCTCATTACCTTCTACGAAAAATTGCTCAATCAGTTCTCCAAATGGAAAACTTTTTAATCAAAGAATAAATCATAGTTAATACTTCTTATCAGCAATTTTGTTTATGTAAAAAAAAAGAAACAACACCTTGCAATTTCTTTTATTTAAGTATGTCATTTTAGCACTTTAATGAGTGAATATTCATGAACAAGTAATTAATGATTTGTTGCTAAAAAGAATTGTGAGGTTTGAAATAATTTACATAAAAAACAGAACATAGAATCAAATGATGGCAAATAGATTAAGCACTCTCTATTATACACATTATTTACTTTTCCCACAAAAATAAATTTTTCAAGCAATATTGATTGCAACTAAGATATTTAGATTTTTTACACTTGAATCTATTATCCAACTGCTAAGAATTTATTTGACCCATATCTACCCAATATTGTATGCCTTATTTTAAAAATAACCTCCAAACCTTAACATCCACACTCACTTTTTATCCTCACTCTCTCACTGTTATTATTGAAGCTATGTTGTTTATTCCTCATTCTATATTTAGATATTCTGTTGAATAGTCAGTAGGTTTAATTTCCAAAACAGCTGATTTTACTGCATCTGAGTTGCATGTTTTCAAAGAACAGATAATTCAGGTTCGGGGTTATGATCAAGTTTCTCCGTAAACTTTTCAAGTTTTGAATATTTATTTTAAATCTCATTTTTCTTGAGGCTTAAAAGACCTACTTTTATAAATTCTTTTCATATTTTTATGGCCTGTATGTGCAAAAGTTTAAGTTTTAAAAATATGATGAAACACATAGTTTTATAAAAACAATAAATATTACCTATAAATTGATATAATGATATGTATCAAGAATTCAATATACAAACTCTTTGGTCTTAAAACTTTTGACTTGGCATACAATTTATATTATGTATACAAACTACTTTTTTTTTAACTTTTTTCTAGTTGTAAACACATTTTGCGTATTTAACTGCTCATTTAACTATTATCAACAATTAAATAAAAAAATAATAAAAGTGAGAAATAATTTTAGCATAAAAACCAATATAATGAATGCATGAAATAAATTTTCCTGTTTGTAAGAGCTGTGAAAAATGTATATTTATAAAGTGTATATTTATAATAAAAAAAAGTAGTGAATACCTGTTGTATTCTTTGAAAAGGTATCAAAATTACACTCATTTATGATAAATGTAATATCTGACTCGTCCTTGTTAATGATACTATTAAAAAGTTTCTAAAATTCTGTTAGAATAATGGATCTTAGCATTAGACAAAACATTTTTGCGTTATTTGAAAAAACTGTTATATTGGGATGTAGCCTGCTGCACAAGTAGGAGAAAAAATTGGGGTAAAAGTGCTGAACTTGAAATCAACAAGAAGAAATAAAAGCTTTCATGTTTGAATCCAAGAGATTAAATAAGAGTAACAAAGACATTCCTATAACAATCAGAAAAAAATTTATAAAAGAAATCCCAGTCAGTTTTAATGCAGTTGTAGGAGGTACACTAATGGATTGAAATGTGAATTTAATCTAGAAGAAAAACAAGAGAAAAGTTTATGTAAGATTGTGTTCTGAACCGACAAGAGTGTGATAAAACTAAAAACAAACTAGGAGTAAAAGATACCAATTCTTTAAAAGATAAAAGTATGAAGGAACAAGATTTACTGCCAGCAATTCACATGAACTAGAGCCAAACCATTTAATGTAATGAGCATTAAAGTTACAATAAACATTATTGGCTATTGTACAAATTGACACCTAAATTTCTAAAATAAGCATTTGAAAAAGTATTGGATTCTTTGCAAACCAAACAATAATAACCAAGAACTCTGAGATTTAGTAATTAAATTACACAAATTACATAATCTCAAAAGTTAGCAAGTCACAAAAGGAAAATAAGTCAAGCGAAATTTGCTAGAGGTAAGATTCAAAGTTTAAGTTGAACTTCATTATTAGAAAAATAAACAGTATATACAAATTTAATTTTAATAAAACTGATATAAATATAAGAAAATATCAAATAACTAATGATTATTAACCATGATTAAAAGAATCAATGATTATAATAAATTTTTGAATTTTTATAATTTTTCTGTAAAACTTATTTTATAAACTTAGATAATGTTATATAATCAGGAAAAATTTATCTAATTTTTCTTTTCAATTTTAAAGGAAAAAAACACAACCTTTCATGTGAGATAAATATCATGCAGGCTTCTTTATGATGGTTTTCTATAGCTAAATCCAAACAGTTCTTTCCATCTATGTTCTGAAAAGATATACTAGCACCATAATTTAAGAGAGTTTTTATGCAATCAACATGGCCATTAATAGAAGCACGATGAAGAGGCGTAACATAGTTTTGATCAATTCCGTCCACATTTGCACCGTTACAAATAAGATTTGATACAATTTTATTATGTCCATAATTTGCAGCATAATCAAGTGGTGTCCAGCCTGAATCATCCCGACCTGATATCTGCGCCCCCATTTCAATAAGAGTCTCTGCTGTTTTTCTAAATTTTTATTGCTTTTATGAAAATGTAAATATTAAATTACTCTGCATAGAATTTAGAGTATATAAAGTTAAAGCAAAAGAAAACTAAAAAAACTTTCTTTCACTCACATCCAGCCTTTTTTTGCAGCAAGATGCAAAGGTGATCTTCCTTTCTCATCAGTTCCATTGATGTTTCCAGGTGAGCTTTGAACTAACGTTTGTAAACATTTAAAATTACCATACTCTGCTGCTGTATGGATTGCAGTTTTCTCTTCGTTATCTGTCACGTTACTATCAGCTGATTCATGAATAAGGATCTTGACTGACTAAGAAAAAATGAGAAGTAAAGTTAACATTTTTTCATTCTCAAAGCTTTAATTTATAACAACTGTCTTTAGGTTTAAATTTGATTAAAATTTGTTAATTTTAACTACTTTTTTCTTTACTCCAATCATCTCCCTATGGCCAAAAAGACTACTACAGTCAAGAAGATTTTTGGTGAAGATAAAACTCAGAATTTTTTGCTTACAAAACAAGCGCTCTACCAAAACACCATTTTACCATATGTATGGCCAATGGGTTCTCAAACTACAGACCTTTCAATTCTGAAGTTAGTTTCCAACCAATTGTGACAATAAATTATTTTACTTTGTTTTCTTTTCTTTTTTTATTTCTTTTCTACGTTTTGAAAACAACTTTTATAAATATTACTTTTTTAAATATGATTAAAAATATTATTTTTACTTTTCTTGAGGGTTCTTCAAATTTTTGTTTTTTGTTTTTTTTTATAAATGCGTTACTGAATTCAATAATTCCTAAGCAATATATGGTATCCAAAGATATTAATCCAAGAATAAAAAAATTATTCTTTAAAGCACATGTTTGTTATAACAACCTATCTTTATAAAGTCAAACAACATATCTTTACAAAGAAAACAAGTTTGTTACTTGTTATAACAGTTTTTTCAAAACGAAAAAATCCCACGAAATAAGGTAAAAATTAGTTTTTTTAGTAAATGTGTTCATAAGCGTCCTAAGGATTTTTGAGGTTTCACAAATGACACTATTGACCATTTGGTCAATAGTATCATTTGTGACACTATTGACCATTTGGTCAATAGTGTCATATATGAAAAAAAATACGTTATGATAAACTATATGTTAAATTAAAATTATGCTTTAGCATTAACTAAACAGTTTCATTAAATCATTTTTGGATTTCAGATTTGATACAACATCTCTATATTATATACTTGCTCTATTAAAACTATTGAGTCACTGAAAACAGAGCAGATAGTTATTTAAAATCATAATGATTGACTGATGATAAAGAACTGAGTTGCCTGAGGTTGAATTAGCAGCAAATCTAATCTTTCTCTAAAGGTCTATCTAATATATCTCTTCTATCTAATATATCTCTTCTATCTAATATATCTCTTTTATCTAATATATCTCTTTTTTTTAATGTTAAATAAAGATATATTTATCAATATATCATTATTTAACATTCTCTATAAAATGATGTTAAACTATAAATGAATTAATTAGTATTTAAGAATAAATAATATTAAAAACAGTTAGTAATAATAAGATTTTGTAACTGTTAGAAGAAATAATAAGTGCAGTTCATATTATCCTCAAAACTAACTTGAACAATACATCAATTTACCATGAAAAAGTTTTGTTCAAAATGCTTTGTTTGCTGACAACTTTAATTAAGTGTTAACACACCTTAGAATATAAGAACTTTCATGCAATACAGGAGACATCACATAATCATTTTGCAATCAGTCGTATTTTTCACAGCTCTCTGTCTTAAAAAAACAAACAAACATAACATTGGGTATTCCACAAGTTACCCAATCAAAATGATAGAGTTGGGATTTATAAGAACCCCTATTCAGAAAGCATGGAGAATATCCGATGTTGTTGCAGGGGATGAGATTTGGTTTTATTTAAGACAAAGCTGATGGATCAGCTATTTCTAGATAAGTTTGTAAATGTGAATATGGAAGAATGGTAGTAAGACATGTTAGGTTTGTAAAAAAATATACTTAACAGCTTCTCCGAAACAGCAAGTGTCATTTATTTAAGATGCATGTTAAAAAGGGGATTATGTTATTGGTTAATACTATGTCAAGATTAGTTTAAAACCTGTTATACTCGAAATAAATTAGTAAAGGTCATAACACGGATTCAAAATAAATTAGTTCTTATTTTATTAAACAATTAAACTGATAACATGATAACACTCTATTCCAACTTATAAAACTGTTAATAAAAAATCTTAACATGATTAAGGAAAATAATTTACCTAAGTAAAATGTAAATCTCTAATATTTAAATGAAAAGTTAACTTAATAAAGCTCCTTTAAAAAAATGGAATTAAAATGAAAAAAACTTTGGTTTTTATTCACAAAACCATGATTTTAGGTTTTTGTTATTTAAGTTGTTTTTTTTCAACCCTTGAAACATGGTACTGCCATTCAAAAATCAATTATCAATTTTTTTTGTTAACATTATCATAAAGTTTCACTTCAAGATATGTTCAATACTCCAGTCAACAAGCTTAGGGAGACACACAGCATCAATGTTGGGTGTAGGTTTTTTCGGCATCTTACACTTGCATTGCTAGCATTGCTAGCAAGCCAGAGTTGCTTCAATCTTCATCTCTTCATAATCATGTTGACTGCAAAAGTTCTATTTTATTTAATGTGCTTACAAGTAGAGAAATAACTCAATGACAAAGTGAGCATGCCCTATTACTCCTAACAATATCCTTAACAAATAAAGCGGTTCATTTTGATAAACCCATCAACAATAGAATGCTCGCCTTGATTCTACACCAAATATAAAAGTGTAATTGAGCCAGAAACTGGCCAAGAACTCTCAGCCTAAATAATACCATCCAAGCAAGAGTTGTTAAATGGAAGATTTTGTAAAATTCCGGAAAAATAAAATTCTTTCGGAAAGATATTGAGAATCAGGAATTTTTTTTTTTCGTTCCGAATTTTACAAAACAAAAAAAACCGTTGATCTTCATTTTGCAAATGCTACTTACGCAAGTTAAATTACAAAATAAAACTAATTTTTCTACATACAAAAGTAGCCCTTACGGTAGTCACGCTTGCGAAATTAGCTCTTTCGCTAAACAACGTTTAGAAGTCAATAAAAAAGCTTTGTTGGTCAAGTAGATATAATTGTAAAAAATAAAATTTTTATATACCAAAATGTTTGTAATAAAATTTTATTTTCAGTATTGCAACATATGAACATTTTAAGGTTTTATTTTTTAAAATAATGATAAAAAAACAAATTTCTTTTGAAACAAAACTATTTTGCACCGCAACTTGCGAAAAAAACTTACAAAATGCTGCATAATAAATATATTTAGTTACGTTTTATGAACCAAATACGAATAAATAATTAAGTAATTAAAATACTAATTTTTTATATAAAATTGATAAGTTTCAGTTTTAAACTTCTATAAAAAGATCAAGACTTTCATAAAATACACTTTTTAGAATGTCATTTAATGAATAAAAATTAAATAATGAAGATAGCTTGTACAACGTTAACATACAAATGCAATTGCAAAATTGGGAAACAACTCCAATGTTGAAATCAAAAAAGACATCATTTAAGTGATGAATGCTTAAACTTATTTATATAATAAAATACCTAAAAATAGCTTTAACTTGTTTTCAAATAGAACAATATTTTGTTTACTCAGTTTCAATTTTTTTTATTTTTGAAGTGCTCTGTTATATGTGCTTTCGCTTTTAATACCTCAATAACAACAAATTAATTTTAAAAAAAGACATCCTTTTCAATAATTTTTTCTAAAATGTTTTCATTAACAAAATCAAGTTATTGTTACTATATTGATGTACCTCTTAATTTTTCTGGATTATCTAGTTGCAATAGTTTTTTAATTTTAAAATACATGTTATTGGACTTCTTGTATTCTAGCTTATGTTACACCAGTTTTAATGACTTTCAACCAATTTTGTACTAACAACAACTTATACTATCAAGACATTCTATTACAGTAGACACACACATGTACACTGCATTGACTGTTTATATTACAAACACAGCTATAAGGCTCAAAACAGTTTACAACTCTCACTAACCCTTGTTATACTGCAACTAAGCACTGCACTTATCAAGACTCATGTCAAAAAAGTTTCTAACAACTGTATACAAGTTATACTGATCCCCACTAAGTGTTCTCTGATTCCGGTGCCAATTCAGATGTCTGTGGCAATTGTTCCGACGGGACACTCTGAGAAGAGCCCTTTTTGGGATAACACAATGGGATACCTTAAAAAGATACCCTGGTGTAGACCCAGAGTGGAACTTCTTTTGGGATACCAGTCTTTGGCGAAAGTTGTAGGTCTTCTTGTGTTCATACTGTACCATAAGGCACAAATCCATACTATAATTGAGACGTCTATAACACATTTATACCAATAACGTATGTTTACCACCTTAATAATACAGACCACATGATAACGACTTATAAAACGAATAATTCTGCTCCAACACTAACACTGTCTATACATCACACTTACGCTTAACACTAACGACAAATTAGTAGAACAACAGTTAATGACTCTTACTTATCTCTACTATTGTCGACTATTATTGTTTATTTTTAGTACATTTTAATAAAGACTCCCAAAGTATTAGGACTCAACCAATCAAAAGTACCACAGTATGTTCTAGAATGTTTCGTGGCTCCTGAACTTGACCATTTTTGATTTATACAAGCTTTTTGTTGTTCCACACCTCTTGAAATGGTTTTCTTTTTGGTCTCACCAATATATATACTTCTGCATAGGATTTATGCTTGTAAACACCCGGATTCATGTTCGGCGGTAGTTTTGTTTTGTTATTGCATAGTATGTTATTTAAATTGGGAGGTGAAGTAAATATAACTCTGATGTTTTGTTTTTTAAATTCTCTTCGTAATTTAGGGCCAATAACAGGTTTTCTGGTTTTTGTAGTAGAGTTATATACCTGTAAAGGAAATTTCAGTAGAATTGACAGACTCAATGTTAAAACAATGATCTCTGTCTAATGGTTTCTTTAAGAGTCCTTTAGTGATATCTCAAAATTTGCTATCTACCTGGAAAAAGTTTGAGACAATTTCAAAAAGAATCAAAATGAAGTTTTGATTCTTTTTGAAAATTTTTTACCAAGTTGTAGAATGGTAAGCCAGACGATTTTTTGAATATACCAATATGTAGAGAAAACATTTTACTTTGTGCTGATGAAAATGCTCTATGAAAGGAAGTAAGCAATTGTTCTGATGGAAACCATATTTTATGAACTTGTTCTTGAGATATTAAAGTGTCACGTTGTGATTTAGTATGTATCAGAAAGATAGGTTAAGATGAAAAAAATAATAAATGTTGCATCTTTTGAAAAAAAAAGTTTTGATATTGATGTTGTTTTTGATAGGGGGGCTTAATGATAAGATAAATTTTGTCTTCTTCAAGCCCCAGTCATGTAAATATTTGTTTTTATAAATTACGAGTGTAAATTATTTTCAATCGGCAAATACAATACTCAAAAAAAAAAAAAAAAAAAAAAAAAGATATTGAAGTTGTTTTTGATATTGAAGTTTTGATGTTGAAGATGAGGTTTTTAAATCAGTTAAACATGATTTTAATCAGAAAACTTTTCTGGAAAATTTTGAGAAGACAAATAAAAAACCCTCAAAATACACCTGAAATAGTATCAAACTAAAAACTTAAATGCCATTAAACAGAGTTATATGAAGATCTCCAATACAGCACAAATAACTCTTTGATTTGCTGTATGTTCTGCTGCTATATCTGCAATTCTATCTATCAACGTGGTTCTTCTGTTATCTCTATTGCTGAATCAGTTTTAAATCAGTTTTACCTAGATAAATTATACTCAAAAAATATGATAACGGGTGATGCGGAAGTTATCGGACAAAATAAAAGCGTCAATAACTTATTTATAAATAAAAAAATAAACTACTATTATATTTTTTTTAAATAAAGCATTTATCTTTTAATAAAATATATTATTTTTTTTATGAAAAAACACCACCATCTGCAATTGATCTCAATTTTGCTCTGACGCCTTTCATACGCGACTGTAAAAAGTTTAAATCAATTTCTTGTAGTTTTAGTTTAATGCGATCAATCAAAACTTGCTCTGTTGAAGCTTGCCGATCTCCCTCGTGAACCTTCTGTGCCAAATGTCCCTAAAAATATTCATTTGGTCGTGCTTGAGGCACATTTGGGGGATTGGATTCTTTATCAATGTAGAAGACATATTGGTCCATCCAATTTAGAGAATCTTTAGAATAATAAGACCTTGCTAAATCTGGCCAAAATAAATAGTTAAACTCTCCATGATACTTGTGAATAAATGGAAGAAGTCATTTTTCTAAACATTCATAAAATATAGATTGATGAATAGATCACTACAGCCTTGGAAGTGCGAAACAATGGCTTGGACATACCACGGTCAGATATGGCTATCCACATAAACAATTTTTTTGGAAATTTCTCTTTTCCTATAAAACGAACACTTTCTGGGCATGTCTTTTTGTTGTTTGTGTAGTATCCAGAAATTCAAGGCATGTTGTCCCCTGCAAAACAAAAGTATTTTTCGTCATCGATGACTAAAAGCGATTTTGTGTTATAGAGTTGGTTAACTAGTTTCCTGCTTCTTTTCTTTGCCTTTATTTGTTGTTCTATAGTGTATTTTGGAGTCTTTTCACGTTTTCTATATTTAATATTCATTTTTTTTAACTGACGACCAATTGTCGATTGATTTACACCGAATTTAATACCTATTTTTCTCTGACTGACCCCTTTTCGATTGTTGACAAGTCTTGTTAATTCGGCTTTCTTTTCTCTAGTCCAGGATGTCAGACGACCAGGGTGCTTTCTATCAGAAAACGATTGAACAGTTTCAAGTCTTTTTAGGTTATTATGTATTGTACTTTAAGCAAATCCTTCCTTTTCAAAATGATTTATGATTTTTTTTTTATATTAGGTTTATTTACAAAAAACATTTTTAGTCGCTTTCGAAAAGATTCTCGTTCAGCTGCCTTTAACCTCATTTTAAGTAATTGTGTTTCAAATAATAAAGTTTATATTTTATAGAATGTTTATGCCTACGCATAAAACCACAAAATTTATTTATTATGCTCAAATAATGAAATTAGGATTTCTCCGATAACTTCCGCATCACCCGTTAGAATAACAAGGAAACAAGGATAAAAAAAGTTAGAGAGTTCTTGGAGATAAATAAAGCAAGAATTCGACACAAGATAGATATTGGACAAAATGTTCTAAATAGAGATGAAACTTTTTTTTTCATTAACTGATGACGCTGACCACAATAGCTCAACGAAATATCGTTAATATATTATTATATCTAAAACAATTTTAAAAAATAGTTATACGCTGCCTTTTTTATAAAAATCAAATTATATAAATATATATATATATATATATATATATATATATATATATATATATATATATATATATATATATATATATATATATATATATATATATATATATATATATATATATATATATATATATATATATATATTTATATATATATACCAAAACTAGTAAATTTTATATGTATGTATATTGGAAAATATATATATGTATATTCAGATTTCCAATATATACATATATATATATATATATATATATATATATATATATATATATATATATATATATATATATATATTTATATATATATATATATATATATAGATATATATATATATATATATATATATATATATATATATTTATATATATATATATATATATATATATATTTATATATATATATATATATATATATATATATATATATATATATATATATATATATATATATATATATATATATATATATATGTATATATATATATATACATATATATATAAATATATATATATATATATATATATATATATATATATATATGTTTATATATATATATATATATATATATAAATATATATATATATATATATATATATATATATATATATATATATATATATATATATATATATATATATATATATATATATATATATATATATATTATACATATATTTAGTGTAATTTATTTATACTGTTTTTACAGACTTACCAGAAAATACATTTTTCAAAACAATTTCTATCGAATTATTAAAATTATAATTTTAACTTGTTTTATATTTGTAATAAAATTTGATTAATACATGTTTGAAAAATTAATTCTGAGCAAATTATATTTTTTAGAATATATATTATGACATAATATTTATTCTTTAATGCCAATAGTTAGACAGTTTACACTTCACCAATAACAAATAATTTATAAGCAAAAACCGGTGGGTAATAACACAGGCCAACAAAAAAAAAATTTTTTTCTGGTGCCGAGCAAACAACTTGTTTCTTGCATGGTATTTCTCATTTTGATTTCAAATATGCAACCCTTTCTTTACCATCACGTCAAGTTGTTAATATATTTAGGTTCAAATCTTAAGTATTTAGGGTAAAGTCCCTAATATTGTCGAAAAAAAAGTTATTCAAAAGTATGTCAACCTGGGTCTCAAAAGAAGCGTATTTTCATAGAGATTTTAAAAATGTTATTCAATTGTAATAAAAATAAGTATTTTTTGTATTATTGTTTAATATCATTCTGTTGAAATTTTTTTAAGAGTCTTTTTTCATATTTTTTTTGTCAATAAATTTTAAGAAAAAATATTTATGTTTTCTATAATCTCTATAAAATACGCTTCTTTTTAGACCTAGGTTGACATACTTTTGAATAACTTTTTTTTTCTTTTTAAGGATGTTTCTCAAGTTTTTGCCATTCTCTGAAGTCCACTGAGGCTATTATAACAAAAAAAACAAAATCATTTTACTAAAAGTAATTTTTGTAAAATTTAAAAAAATTAAATCTTTTGAAAATTAATGTTGTTTTGTTGTCAATTTTATTTAATTTCTTAGGACATTTTTCTCATTTTTTGTTTTTTTAAACACTTATTGTTGAATAGTAAGGTGAATAATATTATAATTAGTGTAATGCATGCTTTTATTTTATATGAATATTGGGTTTTGGTAACAGACTTGGTTACGCTTATTTAAAATATTTTAAGAGGCTCATAATAATTATTCTTAAGCTTACAAAACCGTGTGCATTCTCGAAGACTTTGTGGTCAAAAAAAAAATCATCAATACTTATATATAAATATTTTTGTTTTGCAAAGCAGTAACCTTATTAAATGGTTTTCATGCAAATAAACACTAACGAAAATTTTAGTAATCTGCTCATAAACATGCCTGATTTAAAGTAACACACAACAAAATGCTTATCATTAGCCTAATTTTTAAACATAACCTGAGTCTTATATTTTTATAAATGTATAATTCTCTTATAAAAAACATGTCACATGCGGATTTAAATCATCATTGGTCAATTAAAAAGTTTAGTTTTGTGGCTAACATTGGTTGTCCTGTCAAAATAGACGCAAATATAGAAAAAAAGAGGAAGACACTAATACCAGAAAGCTACTGTTTCCTATAAAGTATTCAACCAACCAGCTGTCATGGGCAGCTGATTGATAGAATCTTTTAACCAGCTTCTCAGCATTGGAAAGCCTCAGATAAACAATTTTATATATGACTATTTTAAAATTATTTACATCACTTATTTTAACAGAGAAGTTCTTTTATGGAGTTTTTACCATCTTCACAATCTTCCCTGTTTTGATTTATCTGCGAGCAACACATGTTGGAGGTACACACTTCTCATTTTGTGTGAGGATCTTATTAATGAAAAAATAAAATGGCACAGGAAAGCACTATATGTAAGATTATATAAAGACTGGTCACTCAGAATGAGAAGCATAAGACGGAGCACATCAGGTTAGATTAGAATGGGTAACAAGTTACGTTGTTTATAAACAACATTAAAAGGGAGGTCCTGAAGTTCCTCAAGAGGCCATTGATCGCAGAGATATTTAACATGGGGATTACAAGAAGCTATGTGAACTAGTTGTCTTTTAATTTTTAGGAGATGTACTACTATTTCATTTTCTTCAATCTGGAGTCTGGAGCCTTCCATTATTAGTTAAATTATATAGTCAATCGCTTTTTTTTGGGGGGGGGAGGGGGGGGAATACATTTAGAGATTTTTAAAAATATCAATAATAATTCATTCTTAAGGTGTTTGGTAAATGCTTCATACCTGCTTGCTTATAGAATGACTAAGAATGTATCCTAGGTGATGAATCAGGAAAAGCAAAATATGATAAAAATGGCACATTTTAATGTCTGAGAAGTTTCATATGGGAAAACCAAAGCTACCAGTTGTTAGCAGGTCAATGGAGCTTACTAAGCGGGGTTTCAATAGGTTGTGATTCATGGTTGCAGCAGCATACTGAGCTAGTAGGAGCTTATTGAGCTAGTAGGATAGCTGAGATTTATGTTTGGGAGTTGAAATGGTGGGGAAAGTGAAACGACTGTAAGACATTTTACATATTTAAAAGGTTTTTGAAACTAATTGAATGTGCCAATGGCTGCGCAGAAAAGATTATCCTATAGGACCAGAACTTTGTTAGAGACAGTTTATTGGGTAACGCAATAAAGAATGTCATACTGATCGCCAGAGAAAAACTTCTTAAACTAGAAATAATTATTTTTAAGAGACTTTCATTTTTCACAAAAAAATTGCACTTTTTTTTTAAAAATGAAATTTTACAGCTATCACTTTTACTGGAACAAAAAGGGTTTTTTTGGTAAATTTGGCATATTTGGACCTTAGAGAATGGGAAAAAATTGAAAGGTATTTTTTTTTTTTTTCAGACACCCTAATATATATATATATGTATATATATATATATATATATATATATATATATATATATATATATATATATATATTATATATATATATATATATATATATATATATATATATATATATATATATATATATATATATATATATATATATATTGCTGCAAATTAAGTCAGTACTAATATATTCTTATTACTTAACAGTAGTAATTATTGGCTTATTTTAATTTAAAATCCATGAATGTAATGGATTAGTATAGGTATTAAACTTTTATTTTTTGGGTTGACACCAAACTTTTATAGGTTTATACTAAATTTCAATATAAAAAACTCTAATGACTCAAGCTTGGTAACAAAAACCATCAAAACCATAAATGGTTGAAATAAACTTTAGAAAATTATATATACTATTTCAGTATATGTAATACACTATACACCAGTATGAGTCTAACCTTTATTGATACGTTAAAAATAACTGAATTTTTAATGTTGCAAAGGAAAAAACATTTCTAATGGTTAAAACAACAATGAAACATTCAAACTAAAAATCATTGGCCACATAGGAAACAACTTTTTTGCTGAAACAAAATCCTAAATTAAATTTATTTAAAATACAAAAAAAGATTTATTTACTAATTTAACCAACCAAATGATTGAATTTAATGAATTAATAATAATTTAGAATGTACATTAAAATAACCGAAATGTTTTTTTAATAAAGTTAAATTGTTACCTCAACATCATTAGTCATGGCAGCATAGTGCAGGGGTCTCTTGAAGTCCTTATCCGGATCATTTATTAAAGAAGCTCCTCCATGTTTTATAAGAATTTGAAGTATTGAACTATTTTGCTTTTCTATCGCTAAATGAAGAACATTTTTCATATTCATTTCACTGACAGCAACATTAGCTCCATTTTCCAACAGGTATTCCACAATATCATTATGACCTTTGGAAACAGCCCACATAAGTGGGGTAAAAGAATTAGAATCTTTTGAATCAAATTGTGCTTCTTGTTCCATTAATAATTTTAAAATATCTAATCGACCAAACTGGCATGCTCTTAAACAAAACACATAACATATTAATTAAGTATGAAGTTATTCAGGGTATTTTTAATATTTTATTCTAAAATTTATTAAAATGATGCTTTAATAACAAAATTAAAAAATTGTGAATTTATAAAAAATATTTTGTTAAAAAATAATTTTTTTCTTAAATTTCTATATATAAATAAAAATAATAATTAACTATAAAAATGTACTTGTGTACTGGAGTCATATTTTGATGATCGTAAACATTGATTTTAGCATTATGTTCTAAAAGATATTGAGCCATATCTTTGTCGCCATTTATTGCTGCAAGATGCATTGGTGTAGAATGTGTAGCAGAACAAATGTTTACATTGGCACCAATAGAAACCAAGGTTTTTACTGTGTCTAAATAACCTGCCCGAGCAGCAATGTGAAGTGCTGTATCCTTCTTAAGGTTAGAATCTTTTTTTTCATTCCTTAAGTTGACATATCTTCTTTGCGTGCTTTCCCAGTCCTCTTCCTTAACTATAGCAAGAGCTAAAAATAATTTTTACAAAGTTATGAAACTCTAATATTTTTACATAGAAAGATTATACAACTTCATGAATTCTATAAATAACTTTTTTTAAATTTAGTTATAGAACTAAATAACAAACACTATAAACAAAAAACAAACAAATATTTTTTGCCTATTTTACTTTGTTTGTTTACGCCACTTCTTAGTGGAAAAACATGCTTGCCTTTAAAACTCATAAAAATATAAAGATTTAAAATTATAAAATCTCTCAAGAAATCTGTTGTTCATCAATCAAATTAAAATAGTTTTACAAGTTTTTGAAATTAATGAAGGAAACCCAAAACAAAACTGTACAACATTAAAAAGTTAATGAAGGAAAAAAACATCCACTTTATTATCTCACATTAATACAAGCGCGTTCAAAGTTTATGCTTTATGGAAAAATAGGAAGCATACAATCATCAAATCGAACAGACTTTATTAAAGCTGTTATTAAAGTTGACTTGACAAAAAAAAAAATTTTTTGTCAAAACAAAATGCAAGCATCTCATTTTGGTCAAAATCAGTTTATTTTTTTTACAAATGCAAGTTGGCATCATCAAATTAAATCTTTTGCAATATTTTTTACTTCAATAAAATCATTTGTTATTGCAAAAAAGTATTGAGCATCTGACTATGTTACTAAAGCTTACGTTTTCAGTGACATTGCAATATCTGAATTAAAAAAAAGATTAAGAGATAATATGGTTAGACCCCAGGAGGTACTAAATTTTTTACCAACGTTTGAAGGGTTAATTCATTGAAAGGTTAATTTGAAGGGTTAATTCATTGAAGGGTTAATTCATTCAAAATTTCCATACCAAATTTTCATTAAGTGTCTAGACTCAGACATCCAATGTTTTAAGAGCAGCACTATAACTATACAAACAATTTTTATCATTTTTAAACAAAAATTTAGATTTACAAATATTTATTCCACAAAAAGTTTCTTAATTTTTTTTACTTTGTATAAAAAAAAGTCTCAAAAAAAAAAAGGAATTAAAATTATTATTTAAAAAATTTAAATAACTTTCATATTAGTACTACACTACTGATCTTATTCAAACTTAGGTGCATCTGTTTTATCCAGAATGCAAAATTTATAAATAAAATACAACTTAATTTTAGCTTATGAATAATAATTGTTATTATTTTACCTCCTTTAGTCAGTAAAACAATCAGCTCTCCTTTATTTTTAGCAGCAGCATAGTGAATTGGTGCCTCACCTTCAGAATCTTTTGCATAAACATTTGCACCATTTTTTATAAGTAATTTTATTACAGCTTCACTGCCACTGAGAACCGCCATGTGAAGCGGTGTGCACTGAAAAGTTATTATATATAACTATTAATAAATTTTTTCAAAGTTTTTGAAACACCTTTTATATAAAAAATTGAAAAAGTTTTTGTTTAACCCACTAAACTAGGTTTAGTATGTTAAAAACCTATTTTTTAAATAGTTCATAACCTTTTTTAAATAGTCAATTGCCAATTTTCTTCTCTTTTTTTTTTTTTTTCTTATTTATAACAAAACAATTGAATATAAAACTATTCTTTTGCGTAGTATTTAAATTCCTAATTAAAATATATCAATTTCTTTTCTTATTAACATCTTATTATTATATAGTTTTCTTATCAATTTTATAAACAAAATATAAGACTTTTCTTAAAATGTTATAAATATAAAAAGTGGTGTCGCTGAGGTGTCACTCAGAGCAGTAAGCTTTAGGTGTTACCCCTCTTGACTAACAGGTGGAAGGTTAAACTAAAAAAAGTCCTCTTTATCTAGATTTTTCTAAAAAAAAAAAAAGTGAATATAAAATCATGTCAAACCATATCCATTTTTTGTCTAATTTTTTCCTCTATGTTATTTCCACCACATTTTTAAAATTATTATTGTATTTCAAAACATTCTTTTGAGGTTTAACATAATCGTTCAATCATTATCTTACTGAATTTAATTTTCGTAAAGAATTCATGTTATAAATGTTATAAATTCACGGATTATTTTTTAATTGTGTTTATATTTGATAAAACACAACATTACCAAACCAAAAAAGTTGCTGATAAACCACATTTATCAGCAACTTGTAGCTGTTGATATATAAATTAGTGCCCATAAATTTATGGAAAAAAAAAATGAAAACAAATTTTTTGTTATAAATTTTGTCAACAATGAAAATTTAATTTAATCAAATAGATATAATCAAATATCTTTACGCATTTAATTTATATAGAGTTCAGTGTATTTTTACTCAATTTTTACAAGCGTATAGCTTTAAATACATTCAAACACATTTGCAACTCTATTACATTATAAAATTAATGCAGGGCTTAAAATAATTACTGGGCATACACATGTATGTCAGCTGGATTTTAAAAAGACATGAGCAGAAACTGTTCCAAGAACATGCAAAGGACAAATAGCCATGTAAAAACTATTTCTGTTTATAACATATTTTTAGTGTTTTAAACTTGTATAATTATTAAAAGTATATACTTCATAATTTCTTTACTTAAAAACTCATAACTTTTTATCAAAATTGTCAAATGAAAAAGTATTTATTAATTTAAAAAAAACTTGTATTAATAAAAGAAATGCAGTTTAAAATCCAATATTTAATAAATTAATGCTGTTTTTGATTTAGTTAAAAGTAATTGTAATATAAATACTTAGTTATCATAATACACAAACATTCTAAAATTAACCTTAAAGAATATATAGAACATGGATAAATATATAGAATAATATGAAATAAAAGTAACACTTAAACCTTTGAGGATTACAGTTAACATAACTAATAGGGAACATAAATAATAGGGATGTTTCTAATTCTAATTCTAATAAATAATAGGGAACATAAATAATAGGGATGTTTCTAATTCTAATTCTAATAAATAATAGGGAACATAAATAATAGGGATGTTTCTAATTCTAATTCTAATAAATAATAGGAAACATAAATAATAGGGATGTTTCTAATTTATTTTGTTTTTAAGTCTTTTATTTGTAAAAAAAATTGTAACTTTGTTATTTCTGAGCTTATTGCTTTTAACCAGTAATAACCAAAGGTTCTTTAATGTATTTAAGTGAATAATTAAGTCATTAGTACAAAATATGTTTTTTTTCTGTAAATCTTTTTAAACTATATTTTATTTTGTTTTGCGATGTGATAAGGAAAAGCTTTTTGAAATAGATAGTTGTCATCTTGAAATAGTTTTAAACAACTTAGCTATTAAGAACACAGGTTTTTCTTTACTTGAGTATGCAGCTGATAAAAATCTACCAAAAACAGCCCAAAATACCAACATTATTCCATATGGGACGAATAAGAGATTAGAAGAGGTAGAGAATGAAATTGGGAGTATGTAAATGGTGAGCACATAAGTAGAGACAACCTTAGAAGATACAATCGATTATATTTTTCCACAAGAGGCAATATAATTGTGTTTTCATGCAAATAGAGCCACTTTAGATTATTAATATAGATGAGTAACAATACAGTACAGATATAGTAATAATATAGTTACAATACTGGACAGATTACTTTAATACCCTAGTTAGATTTTATTAATCTCAAATATGAATTAATAATCTCAAAAACTTTCCCAGATACACCATATAAAACAAGATTACAAAGAACTTCATAGAATGCCTTTGATAAATCAAGAGCAATAGTCGATTGCTGACTACTTCTCTTGACTTATCAAAGGCATCAATCTAACCTAATCAATAGCCCCTGACACCTCTATTTAATGGATGATAGGGCATTTCTATTTTAACAGTTAACAAGTCAGAAAAAGAAGAAAAATTTCATATTTATTGCTAGAGAGTTATTATTTGACTCAAACTGAGATATTAGATGTTTGTTAATTAAAGACTTAAAGATCTTGCTAATAATAGAGAGAAGAAAGATTGTGCAATAGTTAGGTATATTTAGATAGACAACAGTGTTCCTCAGAGTTTTTAAAAATTGGAAACATAATTTTAAATATTGAAAACATAAATGCTATTTTCCAGGAGACTGGAAAACAAGATTTAGTTTCACACATAATTATTAGAAAAGATAGTATAAGAGAGAGTTTTGGAAAACACTTTTATAAGACAACGACAGAAATGTTGGATAATAAGCAGTAAAAGAGTTTAAGAAGGGAATAACAGAAGCAATGGAAGCTTGAGTAATTTGATTGGATGCCTAATTAAAGATTCTTATGTTGTTGTTTTTTTGTATGACAGGAAGAGTGTGGTTATTAATTTCAAGGAATAAATTAAAAAAGTCCTCCACAAATAGTTAAACCTTATCCTTTGAAGAGGTAATAAAATCAGAACCATTTATTAGAGATGGAATGTTAGGCTTGACTTAATAAAACTGTTCAAATTTTTTTTAAAAGTTTATAGAACTTAACTTCTGATTTGAAATGTGAGATTTGGAAAACTGAAAATAATGGAGCTTAGGATCAAAAAGCACCTTTTGGGTTATTTTTTGCAATAAATAAAACATTTTGTTTCCAAGAGAATTTTTTCATGTGAATTAGATTAATACTTCCATAATCTTACTCCCAAATCAAGGTTGTCTGCAGTTACATCAGTTTTTTAATGCTTGATCAATAATTTACCATTGCACCAATTTTCAAAAATATTTACAATTAGTATTGAAATACTAAGTTTAAGTAAACATCTTAAAAAATTAATTTATATATATATATATATATATATATATATATATATATATATATATATATATATATATATATACATATATATATATATATATATATATATATATATATAATTAATCATAGTATTATGAATGAAAATATTATTAATAAATATAATAATAATGAAATAATAATAGTAACAATAATAACAGTAATAGCAATAATAATAGTAATAAGAATAACATTAATAATAATAATAATAATAAAGTAATTATAATAATTTAAATAAATCGGTATTACTTATTCATTGAAATCGATATACAACAATCGTTTACACCTACAAAGTTACAGTTACAAACAGTAATAAACTGACAAAACGTAAAAACTAACGATGATATAAAAACAACTATAGCTAATAAAATTCAAATAATTAGTATATTAATCATAGTTGTTAAAAAATAATAACTATATTGCAAATATTATGACCAAATAAATAAAATATAAACAGAAAACAATTAGAAAACCAAGACAAAACAAAAGTTAAAATAAATCTTTAGAAACAAAACAAAATGTTGTGTTAAGTATTTATAGGAAAAAAAATAAAAGTAATATAAATATAAGATTAAAAAAAAAAATTAGTAGGTAAAGAAAAACATAATAATAATAATATATATATATATATATATATATATATATATATATATATATATATATATATATATATATATATATATATAGATATTTATATATAAGTATATATATATATCAACTCTCGAAATTAACTGCCGACCTGAAAGTGTTTGAGGTTAGCAAAAAATTACCGACCTTATTTCTATGTTTTATGGTAAGACCTTTGTACCTTTGTACCTATGTATATATATATATATATATATATATATATATATATATATATATATATATATATATATATATATATATATATATATATATATATACATAATATATATATATATATATATATATATATATATATATATAAGGGAAAATCTATAATTCCAATATAATATAAGGGTATATATAATATAAGGGCAAATCTATAATATAAGGGCAATATATAGGGTATATATAATATAAGGGCAATATATATAAGGGTATATATAATATAAGGGCAAATCTATAATTCCACCTCTCTTGTATGGTTCAGACTTTGTCACCTCACCTAAAGACAAAGTTGAATTGTTTGCTAAAAACTTTTCATCAATATCATCTCTTAATTCCACTAGTTGCTTTCTACCTGATATTGCCAACAAACAGGCTGATCCATTGCTTGACATTCATATCACTCCAGCATCTGTATTTAAAGTGATTTCCTGCCTAGACTCTTCTACAGCTTGTGGCCCGGACAACATACCTGTTATTGTCTTGCAGAAGTGTTCTCCGGAGCTGTCGTCTATACTCTCAAAACTATTCAACAAGTGCTTAACAGAGTCTTGATTTCCAGCCTGCTGGAAAGCGGCATCTGTTATCCCTATCTTCAAAAATTCTGGAGAGCGATCTGATTCGTCTAACTACTGTCCTATTAGTCTTCTTCCTATCATAAGCAAGGTTTTTGAATCTTTAATTAACAAACACTTAATTTCTCATCTTGAATCTAATCACTTACTTTCTGACCATCAATATGGATTTTGATCTTCTCGTTCTACAGCTGATTTGCTAAAAGTAATAACTGACAGGTTTTAGCGTGCATTAGATAGAGAGGTTAAAGCCATCGCTCTCGACATTTCAAAAGCTTTTGATAAAGTTTGGCATGGTGGTTTTCTCCATGAGCTATCTTCTTATGATGTATCCGGCAACATCTTTAAGATCATCGAATCCTTCCTTTCCAATCGTAGCATAAAAGTTGTCCTCGATAGACAACACTCTTCTTCTTATTCTGTAACTTCAAGGATTCCTCAAGGTTCTATCCTTCTATAACTTCAGGGATTCCTCAAGGTTCTATCCTTGGCCCTATACTCTTTTTAATTTACATTAACGATCTTCCAGATACTCTCTTATCTAAGGTGGCATTGTTTGCTGATGATACTAGCATTTATTCTTGTCATGATAAAAAACCAACACCCTTTGATCGCTTGGAGGGGGCACTTGAGCTTGAAAAGGATCTCACTTCTGCTACAGCATGGGGCTCACAGTGGCTGGTGAACTTTAATTCAGATTGTTATCGCAATAATTTAGATCTTCCTATATTTATGAACGGTGATGTACTCGATGAGTCACCTACTCTTCATCTTTTAGGATTAACTCTTACTTCCAATCTTTCTTGGAAACCATATATCAAATCAGTTGCAAAATAAGCATCTGCTAAGATTGCATCTCTTTATCGAGCTCGTCACTTTCTTACTTCGCATTCTATTCTCTATCTCTATAAATCTCAAATTCGGCCTTGTATGGAATACTATTGCCATATCTGGGGCGGATCCTCTAATGATGCCCTTTCTCTATAAGACAAGGTGCAAAAACGCATTGTAAACATAGTTGGACCTGCTCTTGCAGCCAACCTCCAACCATTATCACATCGTCGTAATGTTGCTTCTCTTTCTCTTTTCTACAAATACTATAATGGGCACTGCTCTAAAGAGCTAGCGTCTCTTGTGCCATCTACTAAAATTCATTCTCGTGTTACTTGTCACTCAAATAAGTGTCATCCTTTTTCTGTGACTGTTCCTAAGTGCTCCAAAAACGCTTATTCGTCTAGTTTTTTTCCTCGAACATCAGCTCTTTGGAATTCGCTTCCTTCATCTTGCTTTCCTGACTCATGTAATTTGCAATCTTTTAAGTCGACTGCTTGCAGCTTTGTTGGAAGAGAAGATGTTTAAAAATATAATATATATATATATATATATATATATATATATATATATATATATATATATATATATATATAAATGGCTAAAATGAAAATAAAAGCAAATATTATATAACTGTATATAAAACTTATATATCACTATTAAAAAATAATACCTAAAAAATGAAACAATAAACCCATCAATAGTTTTATATCAACAATTAAAACATATTCTTTTCACCTTCAATCAAACATAACACTTTGTACATATATTGATTTTTTCTACCATTAAGTTGTATTGCTATCCGCCATAATTGGCGGATAGCAA